>NC_066882.1:30112760-30212275 GCF_022985175.1 Labeo rohita | reverse complement strand
AGTGTAAGACATTACATATCTTGTTGCCAACAGGTGGCGCTATGATTATATCTGAATATTGGTCTTTAGATGTCTTCAGGCAAGTACTCTTACCAAACATGTGAAGTTTGGTTCAGATCAGACATTGCATGTTTAAGTTAATGTAAAATAAGTCATTTCCTGTTGCCAATAGGTGGCGCTATGATAATAACTGAATATTGGCCTCTAGATGTGTTCAGGCCAGGACTCTTATCGAACATGTGAAGTTTGGGGCAGATCGGGCATTGTATGGCTGAGTTATAACAGCTTCTATTCCCATGGCGAAACATCGAACTTTGTCAGGCCGCCACGGACACGCCCTTCAATGAAAACTCAAGATCTTCACAATTTAACATCGCAAAGGCCTTTAGATTAGACTGACCATATATAATGTTGATTTCATGAAATCTGTAGGAGGAGTTTCTCACAGCGTAAAACATGTCACTTCCTGTTACCAGCAGGTGGCGCTATAACTATACCTGAATATGGTCATGGATATGTGTTCAGGACCAGAGTCTTATCATACATGTGAAGTTTGTGGCAGATCAGATATTGTATGGCTGAGTTATAACAACTTCCTTTTTCATGGCGAATCATCAAAGTTTGACAGGCTGCCACAGACACGCCCTCCAGTGAAAACTCTAGATCTTCGCAATTTAACGTCACAAAGGCCTTTAGATTAGACTGACCAAATTTGGTGTTGATCTGAATAAATCTCTAGGAGGAGTTCGTTCAAGTACGATGCCTGGAAATGGCAAAAATGAGACAAAATTTGCTGGAAAAATAAAAAATAACCGACTTCCGGTTGGTTTTCGGATTTTGCCCCAAGAGACTTTTTTGTAGGTATTGGTGTGTTACATGTGTGTACCAATTTGCATACACGTACGTGAAACGTAGCTCAAGGCGCACTCCGCTGAAAGTGTATAGGTGGCGCTATCGAGCCATTTTGCCACACCCACTTCTGAAACCCATATCAGATGTAAATTTTCGCCGGTTCTGGTGCGTGTGCAAAGTTTCATGACTTTTCGTGCATGTTTAGGCCCTCAAAAATGCGATTCATTTTGGAGAAGAAGAAGAAGAATAAAAATAATAATAATAATAATAAACAGAGCAATTCCAAGAGGGTCCTCGCACCACCGGTGCTCGGGCCCTAATAATAAACAGAGCAATTCCAAGAGGGTCCTCGCACCACCGGTGCTCGGGCCCTAATAATAATAATAATAATATTAATAATAATAATAATAAACGGAGCAATTCCAAGAGGGTCCTCGCACCACCGGTGCTCGGGCCCTAATAATAATAATAATAATAAACGGAGCAATTCCAAGAGGGTCCTCGCACCACCGGTGCTCGGGCCCTAATTATAAGCAGCAGCTACAGAACACAGACATTTAGAAATATGCTCCAAGCTACTGTATAAAGCATTTAACCCTCTGGGGTCTGAGGTGACTTTGGGGCCCTTTGGATGTTTTGACATGCCCTGACATTTGTGCTTATTAACATTATGTGTAGATACTGACTAGATGGGCACCAATTACCAGAAATTTAGAGTATTTTATAAAAGCATAATGGCTGATTGCACATAAGACCATGACTGACCAGCCTATTTATTAGGTTTAAATTCATGCTGACAATTTGTCCTTGTTAAAAGAAGTCAGAACAGCTGCTCCCTCAAATACATGACCACTGGCAATTCAGAAGGTCTACTAAATGATATATGATATCTTCTTACATTGTACCTCCAGTAATATGGCATATAATGAAGGGAAATGGCAAGCTAGCCTCTGACCTCAAAGCCGAAAGCTAGCCCCCGTTCCAAAAATATGCTCCCTAATCTGGAAATGCGTTTTTGTGCTCCTCAAGCATGCGGCTGAAAATACAGTCTGAGTCAAAGGCATTCAGACTTTCTGCTGCTCGAGCCATTATTTTCCCACTGTGTCACACATTGCAGTGCACTCATTACAGAGATGCCTGCATCTCAAGGTAACACTGTTCTTGGGTCACAATAATTTCATAAAAGCTGACTGACACTTGGTCTTGTGTCACATTTGAGCATCATCTAATAATTAAAGCATTTATGACCTCTGTCAGATTAAAGACCTAGGCCTGTATTCACCTCCTAAGATAAGAGTTCCCCTAAATAGCAGTAAAAAAAAAAAATTAGCTAAGAGTTTTCTCTAAAAACCAATTCACAAAGCTGCTGAAACAAATTTTTACTAAGGAATAGAGAGAAGTCTTAAGCTAAGAGTAAGGGTAGGGGTTGACCTCGTTGCTATGAACGATGTCAGCATGAGTACTAACTACAGTATGCACACGGTGATTGGGTGATAGGGGTCTCTGTCAGAGATTTATTCGTAGAAATATTGTAAAGTGTGATATATTCAAATAAAGATTTAAAAATGCAGGCTAAGTGTCACTAATTAAACAAGTATATGTTCAGCTAATTGTCCAGCCTCTTACATGTGTGCTTCTCGTAAACAGCAGATATGCATATAAACAGCCTTTTAATTAGCAGAACAGAATAATCATGGCTGATAGTAAGACATGCAAACGTCAAAAGTAAACCAAACTGGACAAAAGAACAGCTGTTACTTCTTGCCAAACTTATAAACGAAAACAAGGATGTAATGAAAGAAAACTTTTGAGTTGAGATAACCTCCAAAACCTAAAAAGATGTGTGGAGAAACATATATGTGCAGATAAATGCAGCATGTTTCTAAAATGTTTGTGTTCAGAAACAGATTGCCGGCAACAGCCATTTTAGCCCAGCTGAAATAATCAATAGAAACCATCACAAAATTTGTAATGGTTTTACTGGTTATAATGGGAATTGTACTGGTTTTAATGGTAACTGTAATGATGCCTGTTGGTCTCTACTGGTAACTGGTCGCCTTCTATTGTTGGGTTGTTAAAACCACTAAATCCTAATGGAACATCTCCCAAAACACACTACAGGAAACCATTTTTAATTGTTTAAAGTTGATGGTTTGTAATGGTATTTGTAGAGGAAAAAATTAGAATTTCTGTGATGGTTTGTATTGTTTTTTTCAGCAGGGAGGATATTTTGTGGTGGTCTTAGTGACTCTTCACTACTCCTAATGTTTCAAGAGCTAGCTAAAACACTTCAGGAAAGATTCTTAAGAGCAAAATGCCCTTTTAGATATTGGGTCTTAACAAACTTTCTTTTTGGCATCTTTATTTTTAATGCCCTATGAGATTCGGTTCCAGAGATATTGGAATTTCAATATGACTCCAGAAGTAAATCCAGAAGTAAAGTAAATCAAGTAAAATGCACACATTTTCAGTGGTCAGAAACCAAATGTGGGTCAGTTTGAAAAAAAAAAAAAAAAATATGAGACTTCTTTTCTTTAAAAGAGGAATGTCTGAAGAACAAATGCTGTTAAAACTAGAGATGTGTCTTGTTTCTTTCTGTCAAGACAACTGCATTGAAAATACCCGTCTGAGTGCCATAAATATTCTTTTTCCAAAGTTTGTGTGCCCATAACTCAAGAAGTATTAAATATATTGCAATATGATTTTAGATTGTAATTCTTCATAAACTTTTCTTTTGGAAAAAAATAAAAGTAACCCAGAGATTAGGATTGTACAGTGTGACACGCCGCATTATGTATGACCTGGACTAATTGTTATCTCTAGGTAAAGTATGAACAGTGTGAAATGTAAAATAAGATTACCCAGGTGAGAGATATAAAACGTTTGAGGTACTATCAGTATTTCTGTCAAATGTGCCCTTTAGCAATGGATACTTCTTTATCTATGACTATGCTTGATATTTCATACCAATAAAAAGAAAAAGAAATTCTAATAATTATTCCAGGTGAGGCAAATCTTGGTTTACTGATGTGAATGTGTGGCGAAAGCAGCCATACTTCCCTATGAGGCATTGGATTTGTTTTAAACATGTTACAATACTGCATGTTTAAACTTTTGGCAGTTTCAGAAGCTGTTAAAATTAAGAAAATCCCTTCTACCATTTCAGTGCATTTTAGCACTCAGATAAGTATGTTTTATGCAATTGTTTTGACAGAGGGAAACAAGATACAATTCTAATTTCAACATTATTTCTTCTTCAGACTTTTAAATAAAATAAGCATCATCTACAAAGTGACCAACATTTGGTTTTTGACCAATGAAAATGGGTAACAAAATGGACATGGAGCCTCATTGAGATCCCCATATCTCTGGGACTGAATGATGTAGGGCCTTGAAAAGTATTCCAAAATAAAAGTTTATTAACAACTAGAACCTAAAATCATATTGCAATATCTTTATTACTTAATGAGTTATAGGCACGCAAACCTTGGAAAAAGAACATTTATGGCAGTCAGACAGGTATGTTCAATGCATTTGTCTTGACAGAAAGAAACGAGATACATCTCCAGTTTCAAGACTATTTGTTTTTCAGACATTCCTCTTTAAAAGAAAAGAGGTATCATATTTTTTTTTTTTAACTGACCCACCTTTGGTTTTTGACCACTGAAAATGTGTACATTTTAATGATTTACTCCTGGAGCCATATTGAAATTTCAATATCTCTGGAAACTAATCTAATAGAGCATTACAAATAAAGATGCCAAAAGGACAGTTTGTTAAGACCCAATGTCTAAAAGGGCATTAAGATACCTTTAATACTTCTTAAGTTACAGGCATGCAAACTTTGGAGAAAAGCTTGAAGTGCTATTTCCCCATTTTTGAATCGTCACCATTGGCACATAATGCAACAAAGATTGCTAAAGTCAACAGATTTGACTAATGTAACTACCAATCTCTGTGTGAAAATAAGATAATGATGCTGCCATCTTTCTGAAGTCATTTTTACCCCCCTGTAACTTGACTCAATCTAACGTGCCATTTTGACCTCCCTCTACAAAATAGTGGATTACTCAGTAAATATTCATCAATGACATTTAATTTTTTGGCTTTCATCATTATACATGTGTATGTTTCTTAAGAAAAAAATATTAGCAAACTTAAATCAAACATTTGAGCCGGGGACCTCTGGTTGAGTTGACACGGAATGTCCCTAATATCACTGCAAAACAAATGAGTTCTTCCCACGCTTGTAAAGTAAATTGAGAAATATTTATATTTTTTGTTGTTTTTGCTTATTTTGTGGCTTATTTTGGCTTATTTGAAATAATTTTGATCATCTTGAGGCCCCATTGTAAGTTTTTTTTAGAACTGCACTGGCAGGTTTTGACCATGAGATGGCAGTGATACAAATGGTTTATGACCAAATACACACAATCTCATCTGCAAAAAATGAATAATTGACACTGCATGTTATTAAAAAAAAATAAAACTTGACTTATATTATTTCCTTGTATTCTTTAATATTGAATGAATTTCTCATAAATGCCTTTAACTAATTGATTAACACTAATCTGGCGGTGTTTCTCAACTCCAGTCCTGATCAGCCGCATAGCAGAATGCTATAGATGTTTCGCTAATTAAAAAACCTTATTCAGTTCATTAGCTTCTTAGAGTGTTGAACAGGGAGCCATCTAAAACATCCTGGGAGATGGATCCCAAGGACGGAAGTTGAGAAACATTAATCTAAAGGACAACATGAAGGACTATGAGTGCACAAGGCCAACATTCTTTTGGAGTGACGTTTACCCCGAAAGATTTCCTTGCTATTTCTTGTTGTTCCCTTTCCAGACAACAGCATTTGAGGCAGTGTGATTAAACATTTGCTGATACATTTATCTGTTTTCATAGTAGCATTTCCTGACCTATTCCAACTGAAGTGTTGACAGATCAGTTAACCTGCTCGACTGACTATCATTGCATGAACTTGCGTGCACTCCATTCCAGGAAGAAAAATGAGTTTGTACTGTTTGTCTTTGAATATAATTACCCAGACTTCTTAATGGGTTTGGTTGGCATAAACAGAGAAAGAATTAGATTGGTCTGCGGTTACTTGTGTTTGGCTTTTTTTTTTTTTTTTTTTTTTGCATAAGAAGCATGTGTTGCATAGTGTTGCCCTGTCTTAACGCAATCATTGCTCTGTGCACAGTGCAGCTCTCCAGGGTGTACTTCAGCAAAGCATTGCATCAAACAGATGACAAGCCTCTGTAAACAAAGATGCCTGGATCTATCTTGCTGGGAGCTTCCAAGATGCACAAAACAGGCACATTTTCTTGCCTACATTCTAATTAGGCAATAAGCAGAAGGATGCTTTAAAGCACCTGTTTTCTTTTGTACAAAATGCCAACTACATAAAGAACCGTTTCCCTTCAGTGTCTATTTGAAATGCAAAACAGGAGAGGGGCAATTTGTCTGTTTTCATATCAGTAGAGGTGGACGTTGTCACAGCAGTTGAGGGCCTATTCATGCTGAAATCGTCAGTCGTCCATTCTAGACAAATGTCTTTGTATATTCATAGATGGATGCAGCGGAGACCAAGAGGTTCAGCTGGGACTGCCAGCTGTCAAAATGTTTATCTAAGAATCAGATCACAACGTACAGACCAAGTGCCATAAATCTTTGTATGTGCTACTTAGTACAGTAGGCGTAGTACTTTATTGCGCTTGGAACATGTAACCATTAACCAGTTACCATTCTTATATTTAGTAGTGTTTGTAGTGTAGTGTAGTGTAGTAGTGTTTGTAGTGTAGTGTAGTGTAGTTTGTAGTAGTGTTTCATATGCTATTATGTTTATATTTTGACTTGAATTGACTTTGTTTGAGCAGCCTTGGGCAAAAATGATGCAGACACATGCAGTATTTTGATGGCAAGTTTTGCCTGAGCAATATTTTTTTATTTTTTTTAGAGAAAATGAAATTTGCACACTGCCCTAGCTTTTAAACCAGTACAAATGTACCATGAGTATACATGCTTATAGAAAAGAAAATTGTTTCTAATTGTACTCCAAGATCTAACCCAGTTTTCACATTCAGTCTTTTCTTTGTCACTTTTCTTTTCACTTGACAAAGTGTCATTTATCATTTGCTCAGCTCACACCTAGCACAGCAGGCTGTAAACAATATTGACCAAAAAAAAAAAAAAAGTGTGATGCCAAAACTGCTATTTCTCACATCCCTTACACATCCACTCACACTGCCATTTTGACATTCAGGTCAGGTTGGACCGGAGTCTATTACCAAGAGCATGATGGGTCCCTCAAGGAATGACCCAAGAGGACACAAACTGAACACAATGTCTTCAGAAAAGCATTTAACTGTCTCAAACACAATCTGAAAGCAAACATTTCCATGACACTGGGAAACATGGAATTGCATATTTGATCAGGATTATGTATCTTAAACAATGTAGCTTCCAAAATGCTGCTTCCCATTTCTTTAGATACACTCGTAAAAAAAAAGGTGCTTCATGATGCCATAGAAGAACCTTTTTTTGTCTAAATGGTTCCATAAAGAACCTTTAACATCTCAAGACCCTTTCTGTTTCACAAATGGTTCTTTGTGGCAAAGGAAGGTTCTTCAGATTATAAAAAAGCAAGAAAGAGATGGTTCTTTAAAGAACCTTTGGGTGAATGGTTATTTGTGAAACCAAAATTGGTTCTTCTATTGCATCGCTGTGAAGAACCATTTAAAAGTACCTTTATTTTTAAGAGTGTAGTCTACGTTCACTGGTGACTTCATCATCACATGCTTGGACTATTTATTATAATAATAAGTGTTCCCATAAGAGTCTGAAGCAGAAATGCTGTCAGCATTCTTCCTCAAACCACACGAGACTGTGTGTCAAAAAAAAAAACAGAGTCCAAACTTCTTCTTTCCATGAATACTGCCCAGAAAAAGTCCTGCTTTCACTTATGATGTTGCATAATGTCTAACATCTGCTTTATTATATAACATATGAGAGTACAATCTGCTAAACATAAAGTACGTATGTAAAAATGTACGTTATGAAACAAGGAAAGGGCAAATTTTAGTTTAGGCTAAAAATATTTGGACAGTTAAATCCAGAAATTAAAATAATTTATTCACACTCCTTGCAAACCTGAATGACTTTCTTTCTTCTGTGAGCGCACTTTTTAATGGAAAGAAATAGTAACCAAAAATATCTTTTATATTTCATGAAAGAAGAAAAATCATACAGGTTTGGAATGGCATGAGGATGAGTAAATGATAAAAAAAGTCATTTTTTTGCAAACTAAACCTTTAAATCACACTTAAAAATACATATATGCCACTGCATTAGATAAGAAAGCAAGAATACTATGCAGCTGGTTTGATATTTTGCCCAATGTAATGAAGTGCATATTGAAGCGAGACTTTGCATCAAATTTTCAAAAAATTTTTAGGAACCATATATTGCATACACAGTAAAACAACAAGCTCTTGAAGGTGTGGCTTGTGACAATACCACAAACAAAAAAAACAGTTCTGGTTTTGACTGCAGTGCAACCGACAACTTCCTTTTCCATCAGCAGCAGAATGTCTAGTTGTATTTCCTTTTATGTACAGATATGTTTTTACCAGGACCATGAACTAAGTCTAGTAAACTGCAGGTGTGAAGATACATTACAACTATTTGAGAAAGCACATGGTCATGCAAGGACTTTCTGAGCTAGTCAATTAGGTGATATATATATATATATATATATAATATGAGTAATACATGTTTATTGCAAAAACCATTTTTATTATTAAAAAATCTTTACACTGTTAAATTAATATTATACATTATGTTGAACCTGGTAACATTTTTACAATCTTTATAAAAAAAAGTAAAAAATAGCTATTAACAATACATCTTCACAACTTACAAGGAATTGTGCTTTTCATATAAATTTAGTAAGTCTTTTTTTTTCTTTTTAATAAAACATCTGACAAACTTGGTAATTCTTCCCAACAATTCTTGACCAATTAAAATGACACAGTGAGCTTGTTTTCCTTGGTGAAGGGGGGAAAATGAAGCTTTCAAGCTGTGTTTTTCTTCAGCCTAATTTCTATGTGTGGAAGCAGAGATTAGGGTTTGCAAAATGCCAGCTCTTCAGGTGCTCAGCGGCACATGGTGCTTCCTCTCTGATCACGTGTGTCCTGTCATGTCACATCTCTGCAAGAAAGATAAGATTGTGACAGCTCAGGTCAGGGGAGTGAGGTATCACGGATTCGCAGTTATGATTCATGACTGTCACTCCACTGATAACGGAGCGTGCTGGGAGTGAGCTGTGTTAAACCACCGGCCTTTTGTTAGTAATTTAACATATTACTATCATCACTCTCATGGACATTTTTCTTGTTTTTGTCAAGAATAATGTCATAGTACATTTTAGGTTTTGTTAGACTATCACCAAGCAGCACAGTGTGACAAAACAAGATAACTGGTGTTGATCTGTAATGCAAATTGTTTTCTGTTACATTATCTACAAATAAATAGCATATCCAATTATAGAGACTAAAAGTAGGTCTATAGCTTATTCGGATACTGAGGTTTGTTACCACCATAGAATGGGAACACACATTTGTGGTTGGCCAA
Organism: Labeo rohita; assembly: GCF_022985175.1. Taxonomy (NCBI): domain Eukaryota; kingdom Metazoa; phylum Chordata; class Actinopteri; order Cypriniformes; family Cyprinidae; genus Labeo; species Labeo rohita. The sequence continues at coordinate 30,202,786 of NC_066882.1, read as the reverse complement.
ATGTTCTGCATGGCCTTATTGTCTTTTTTGAGCTAGTTTAATAAAATGTTCTCATAGTACTGATTCTACAAATGAAGAGTTCAGATGCAAACGCCTCTAAACCCATCTGACATTTTTCTTTAAAATAAGCATTTTTATCAGACTCCTATGAATAGGTTTCTATGTAAGTACTGGCACTTCTAATTGAGCTGAGGCTGGGATTTAGTGAGTTTGAAGTAAAAGTATTTGATGGACGCATACTGTGTGTCAAAAGCATTCACTTTTTATCTCATTTTTGACTGAGGTGGCTTTTAGCTGGTTTTGCATCTGAACTCTTCAAATATTATTATGCCACACCATGCTTTCAAATGATAGAGCTGCAAAAGCTGCCTTAAATGTGACCAACCACCAAACTGTTTTTATACCTGCAAGCTCTCTATCCAGGTTTTCAATGAAGCTCTGTAGGTCACTGGTATCCCCGAGCCTGGCTGTAAAGAGCAGAGAGAGAGAAGACGTTAGCACACTGGAATGCTTCAGACTCTGTGGAAATGCAGCAAGTGCGTTGGCATTTCCTGTGGAACATTCCACGCCGAAAGAAATGCGACCCTCTAAATTCCCTAATGGACATTCCCTCTAAAATGCCACATTTTCAGCTGGCTTTAACAAAATCTTTATTAAAAACTCATAATGAACTACAGGTGTTGGTTTGATTTTGACATGGGGGCAGTTATTTCTTAAAAGCTATTTATCATTGTTTTTTTTAATAGCAAACTGTTTGCTTTGTAGGTTCAGATTAGCTTGCAAGAATCAAGATTTACATTGATTAACATTACGTTAAAGAGGATACACTTTATCATTCAGCTGAACTGTGCATGTGCATTTTAAACAGATTATGCCTTTGCTCCATCCAGACAATAAATGCACATCCTTGAATAAGCAGAATTGTTTTTTTTTTTTTTTTTTTTAGCATATACTAAAGAAAAACTTTACTTAACTTAACTTTTTGGTAATGTAAACAGTACGACCAAAAATAAGTGTGGCCAATATAAATGCAATTTAAAATTAATCATAGATATCTTCATATTTGCATAGTTATTGCATATTATGAGTGAGTTACTCCATTGTAGCAACAAAGTAAATGACAAAATTAGAAAAAGTAAGATGCGTGCATATAGATCATCATGTTATGCCTGTGTTGGTTTACCACCTTGTAACATCATCACATTCAATTCCATCATGCCAGCTTCATGCTTATCATGTAGCAAAATAAAGCGCATCAAAGCAGTACAATTCACAAACAAAGACTACAATATGACGAGTAGAAATAGCACACAGGGATTAGAGGCATGCATGGAGCAGATAGGAAAAGCTATTAGCTTGTATACTAAATGTGATGGCTATCTGTTATGTTAATACCTTTTGGGGCCATGGTCATGCTTGGGATGTTGAGCTCCTCTTGACTGGCATTCAGACTGTTTACCAGCGAAGCTTCACTACCTGAAAAGATACAAAAGGATTAATGTGTGCCTCTTACAGGTGAATGCAAAGGAACTACAGGGTGGTTCGAGGTGCACAAGGTACTGTATATCACAAGAAAATCTTTCTTAAGATCAAAGGCTAACTAATACACTCATTCATAATTTATTGAAGAGGATCAAAACAAAAAGAGATACAAATCAAAGCCTTTGATACCGTATTAAAGGACAAAGCTGTCCAAAGAAGTGAGCTTAATCTAACCATAAAACAAACCGCACAGCAGTGATTTACATTTGGGAAATATGAGGAAATGATCTACTAAAGGCAATATTTTAAGTAGCACAAGAAACAGTATCTCTTCTTATGTATACACAAGAGTCAAAAGGCACTTTAATAATGAGTATTCATAAATGTTTGGCATTCAGTGGTAATACTATAAGAGTTTTAAAATTTGTCACTGAATGCCAAACATTTATAAATGTAAACTGTTTAACAGACCTAGTTAGATGTGTGTGGTAGAGTACTTACAGTAGTCTGAATCGTCTCCTTCAGTCACGCATGCTGTGTGTCTCTTCACATCTCTCAGCACATGTTCAGATGCGTGAGGTGTGCTCAACTCATTCACAACATCATTAAATTCCTGCAGTAAGTCTCCCAGCTCCAGTTCCAACTCTAATAGAATTCACATCCTCTATTAGATTCACAGAGCCAAATACTGAAAATCATTTTAAACTATTCATGACTAATGTCAACATGATGACTGTAAATAAATAAAACGAATAAACTTAAATAATCTACTGTCTTTTTACAAAGACATAAACCATATTTGAAATAATGTGGCATGTGAAATTCTTTTCTAAGAAAAGTTTACCTGAAGAGTTTGCTGCTGCACACATCCTGTTGTTCTCTGTAAAAAGTTCTGTGAACTGATTCTCAAATTATTACAATGGGTACTCATAGGATTTATATAGACTCCACCCATCACATAATGCGCCGACCAATCAGAACAGGGTTTGGTCTCCGTGGTTACAGTAAAGTCTGAGGCAAAATTTCCCCTGACGCCTACACGTGATGTCACATGCGGAACTAGAGAAAGAAAATTTCCGACCGCATCGGTTTACTTTCTCAGTTTTAAGGCACAGTTCTAGACCTTTAATTCTTTCCAAAAGGTGTTGGCTATTTAAGTGCCGATTACATTGTTTTCTCCTTTCCCTGAATCTTTCTGTCATATTAAGTTGCCATTTGAAGTTACCGCATCTAATTTAGTAACAACATGTAGAAAAATGTCAACACATAGTATTAACACCATTATTTTGTCAGTAAACATGGTTACTACGGCACTTTTTATTGTTATCATTTCAGTACTATTCATTGCCCTTTGTAAACTAAACTGAACACTTATAGCTTATTTATTTTCAGTATAACATATCATAAAAATACAACAAACCCCTTTGATGCTAGGGAATTATTAGAGAGTACTAAGGTACGTGAGCCATGTAAATACATGTGATGTAAATATCACTGGCGCCCTCATGATGGCGACACTAAGACATGAGCCAAATGACACGGTGACCATAACAGCAAATATAACTGTGCAGTTTGGTTTAAAATCCATAGTTCCAATTCAGTATGGTTCAAAACTGAATCTAAAACTGAACCCTAACAACTCCAATGAAAAGCTATAACTACTGTATAATCTCTCTTACTATTACTTAGCGTGTGTATATTATTATAAAGCATTACAGAGTGCTTAGAACTGAAAGGGAAAAATACTCCACAGCGACCCGTCTATTATTATAAACAATTACCCGGAAAAACATCCCGTCAGACCTGTATTTTCCCTTTTAACCAACGGCTGAATATCTTGAGCTAATCTCGAGCTGTTCACCTGCACAGGTAGGCGAGGTTTCCGCCCCCCCACATTTCGTGCAAGTGCTTCTCATGCTCACAAAGCCTAACATGTTCTTGAAGAATGGACAGCTCAACCTTACCACATAATGAACTGGATTATACTACGGGTGAGTGATGTATCTCACATTATTCAGTACATTATTCTTGTATTTTCAGTAAGAGAGTTCTTTACTTTTCTTTTGTTTTTGTTTTTTTGTTTTTTTTGAACGCCAAGTCTGTCTGTCTGGCGTTACACGGAGGTAAAGTCCACATTGCTCAGTCAGTATGCAGTATTAAGTCTGTTTGCGCCTTAAATTCATATTCTGTGGGTCAGGGGTTTAACGTCTTTCAAACTTTTTTTCACTTGGTATTTTTGAAGTTTCACATACGCAGACAGGTGCATAGACTGGTGGTTATATGTATAAACATAACAGATGTCTAACAAATGTCTAAGTTTATGAAGGAAATGTTTAATACCCCCCAAAAATATGCTGGCACTTTCTATGAATAGGGCACAAACAGGTGTCCCTTTACTAATAATATCAAAATAAAAAAAGCAATCAAAGCGTAAGTCCCATATTTTATTTTAGCTATGTTAGATGCAATGCTTTTTCAAGCATAACTATTCAACTATAATTATAATAATAAAAATGATCTAATAAAGCATTATTTATAATAAATGTATTTATCAATAACCACAATCATATTTTTGCTACCAAATCTGTTAGCAAATTCCTTTTACATGTAAATCTGCTGCCCTGATATAGTGCTGTATTTCCATTTTACAACCTTTAACCTTGGATTTTATTAATGTTTAACAGTTATACCATATTTACCATATTAAGAAATCATACAATTTTATATGAAATATACATAAAAATAAAATAACCATGGTTGCAAAATGACAAACCTTAAATAAAATGAATACAAAATAAATATAATATTAAATTTAATATAACATTTAAATTGTAGAAGAATTTAATTTCACTGATGAATTGTTGGGAAAGGTAAAACAAACATTTTTAAGCATTCAAGATCAATTTATTCATGGAAAGTGCACGGGCATTTGCAAGCTTAGTTGGGATTATATATTTTAATGTTAAATCTCTGGATGCTGGAACATGTAAGTCAATAAAACAGTCTGTGCAACAACATATGCAACAGGAAAAAAAAAAAAAAAAATGACTGACTTGGTGGTTAAGGATTACACACTTAACTCCTGAGTGTGGTTAAACTTTCATATGGAAAGAAGGGTGTTGCTTTCTTCCAAGCATTAAGTCACTAAGTCTCTTCTGTTGTTTTGTAGTTGGTGCTTCTCTTGGCATCTGCTGGGCAAATCCATAGCCGTGCTGCGCTGCGTTTCACCACCCTGGAGGAGCAAGAAGCAGGTGTGAAGATCGGAAGTCTAAGCACAACCTACTCAGCTCCATACCAGCTCCTTAATGAAAGATACATCAAGGTGGACAAGAGCACAGGGGATCTGTTCACTAAAGAGCGCATAGACAGAGAGACTTTGTGTCCATCACATCAGGATGGGGACTGTACTTTTATAGATACTGCAGTCGTAAGTCTTAATTCTGAAATAGTGAAACTGATAATAGTTGTGGATGATATTAATGACAACGCTCCTATTTTTGAGAGGAATGAGATTCCTCTACACATACCTGAAGATGCATCAATAGGGACTGCTTTCCCACTGGATGACCAAGCGCAGGATAAGGATACGGGAAATAATGGCTTGATACATTACCATTTAAAAGACTCTGGCGGCTTTTTTGCCATCAGACAAGATGGGCATGAACTTGAGCTGGTGGTACTTAGGGAACTGGACCGGGAAACTCAGGAAAACCACATCTTGGTTCTTGTAGCAGTAGATGGAGGTTCAGTACCACTTAGCGCTACAGCTAATCTCAGTGTAACTGTAACTGATGTTGATGACAACTGCCCAGAGTTTGACACCGACAGCCCCGTCACAGCCATTGTGCCAGCATTGGGAATCAAGGGGTCTGCGGTGGCACAGCTTAAAGCCACAGACAAAGACCTGGGCCAAAATGCCCAGATCACATTCTCCTTCAGCCGTCAGATCTCAGACAGGGCCAAAGCGCTCTTTCACTTGGATGAACACACAGGCCTGATCAGTTTAGCTGTTGACATACAGGTTGACAGTCCTGAGGAGCACATGTTGAAAGTCCTTGCGAATAGCCCACTTTGCCCCCCTGTGCAAACTCAGGTAGCTATATACATTCAGCCAGTGACGAGCCCAGAGCCATCCATAAGGATCAGGTTTGTCACTGAGCATAAAAACCAAGTGATCGTGTTACAAGAAAACGAACCCCCCACCGTCTTGGCCCTCTTGGAGCTGGAAGACACCTCTGCTGCTAAAGGTACTCTATCCTTAGATGAAGACAGCATGCCGTTTTCTTTGAAGCCGCAAGCAGGCAGCTATTTGCTTTCAACATCAAAACCCCTAGATTTTGAGATGTGCAGAGAGTATAACGTTACACTTATTATTTCTGATCCTCATGGCACACGCCTACACAGAAGGGAAGTGATCAAAGTGGCGGTTGAAGATGTGAATGATAATGCCCCAAAGTTTGAACAGACACACTATGAAAAGGACATCAAGGAGAACAACGAGCCCGGAGAGTTTCTGCTGAAAGTCCAGGCTACCGACGCAGACAGCTATCAGTTTGGCAAAGTAAGGTACAGGCTTACAAACAGAGGACCTTTTAGAATTCACGAAGAGACAGGTGTGATATCGGTAGCTGAGTCTTTAGATAGAGAACAGCAGGAGACATACATCTTGACCGTTCTGGCCTGGGACGGCGGCGAACCGTCTCAGGAGGGCTTTGCTACTGTGTCTATACACATACTGGATCTGAATGACAATCCACCAGCCTTTTCAACCCCACATTTCTATTTTTTTGTGTCTGAGAGCATTCCACAACTTTCCCAAGTTGGGAAAGTCACAGTAAGCGATGCTGATAAAGGAGGCAATGGCCTGATTGTGGATGTGCGTATTTTAAGTGAAAATGTCCCTTTTGCCATGGACCTGGCGCAAGGATCACTCCGCAGTACTGGTGAAGTCGACCGTGAGAAGCAAGACCGCTACGACCTGCTGGTTGTAGCCGTAGATGGCGGCAGTCCAGCCCTTTCCACCACAGTAAAAATGACCATTTTTATTGAGGACGTCAATGATAATCAACCCCAGGTCCTTCTTCCTAGCAGCAACCTCTCCTGTCTGACCATATCCCCAGCTACCCGAGAAGGAAGCATGATAACAAAGATTTACGCCATCGATGAGGATTCAGGAATGAACTCGGACATCACTTACCAAATAATTGCAACCAAACCAGCTCTCCACAGCCCCTTCCAGATTGACCAGCAGTCAGGAAACATCACCCTAGTCCAACATCTTCGCGGCGAGGACTACGGCATGCACCACCTCTTCGTAGTTGTTCGCGACGGAGGAAAGCCAGACCCACTGCAGACTACCGTGTGGATCAACCTGCTGGTCAACGAGACTTTGGAAAAATGTCACGTGAATGCCGTTCCGGATTACTTGCCACCACGACTGCCTCCTCCGATGCCTGTCAAAGACTGCAGATGCGAATCAAAGGCCTGGCTTATTTTTTATTGTGGCCTGTGTCTGATGGTCATCTCAGTCTGTGTTCTCCTGGCGGTTGTAGTGGTGTTTATAAAGTGCAAAAAAAGAAAAAGGAAAGTGGAAAAAAAGACTGTATGGGAAACTGGAAATCTCTGTGAACTGAAACCTTTAAACTAAAGCAAAAGCTCTGCAGATATACCAGTAAAATGTGTATGTGTAAATATTACAAAAGTTTTTTGAAAACCTGCAAGTAGTATTCTTTGGCTAGTATTTTTGTGTTAGTATTACAATAGTAATACTAGTATTGTAGTAGTATTAGTTTGGCCTAATGTGTAAGATAGGGGAGAGTAGGGTAAGGTGAGCCGGTGGGTAAGGTGAGCCAGTGGGTAAGTTGACCCACCCCAAGTATCTTGGCAACTGTACACTTTTACTGTCATGTGACTATGAATTTTGGAATCACACATCATTTCTGCCAGACTGTAAAAAGGAGAAACACACAAGAGGAGTGGAAGGCACCCATTTACTTTAAAAACTGTTTTTGGCTTGTCAAAGAAAAAATTTAGCATAACAGATGTAATGACTGTTACATCAAAGCAAATTAATCTAGGTCTAAAAATATTCATGATGCATATAGGTGAAACCATGCTAATTTAGCTAATTTAGCATTTAGCTAAATATTAGCCTGAATTGGTAATAATTAGCCTGAATGTTTTTTCAAAATGCCAGCTATGCTGTGGGGTAAGTTGAGCCAGCACTTTAATTTACCCCACCATAAGGCACTGAAGTTAACCTAATTCTCTGAAGTATAAACTGGTATTTTAATGTGATATTATGTAACTGGTTTGGTTTATCATGTATAGAGAGATATTATTTGTAGTTCATTTGATAGGGACAGTGTACAAGTCCTCCAAATCCTTCTCTGAGAACCAGAAGATGCTTTTCACAACATTATAAACATATATCTTTCCACTTATACTTCTGACTCATTTTCACTTATTTTGAGGACCACATAAGTAAAAATGACTCATCCTACCCCATTCTCCCCTGCCTGCTTCCTTTTCCTAAGATGATGTGTTTTCATCTAAAATGAAATATACTCTTAAAATCTTTAAAGAATAATATTTAAAGAAATGAATGCACTTAAGGACAACAAACATTTGATTCTCCATCAGCAATGGTATGACATTCAGAGAAATTGAATGAAAATATTTATACAGGTGCAATCTTGCAAAAAGAAAAATACACTTGTTTGATTTGTTCTCATGTTTTTCCTCTAGTGAGCTGTCGTGTAGGTTTTACAAGCTTTCATGGATTAGTTGTGCTATAGTCTGTTGCACTCAGCCTACAGTCAGTACTGTCATCTAGAACACTGATATGCTGGTATATTTTCAAAAAAGAAAATATCTCTTTACAAAGCAGTTGAAACAAGACCATGTCTCTTTTCTATAGAGTTCAAGAAATATCAAGATTGTGCCTGTTTGCTTTTTAACAGCAGATCTTATTGTGTACAAGTTATTAGTTAATGCTAACTAATTGCGTTTATGCATTGTTCAGCCATTGCAGCTTTCTAAAATCTTGCCAGTAGTTAATGCATAATTTAATGATGTTAATGTAATAAAGAAGGCAAATAAAGAAACCTTACTATTGAAATACATTGGGATGCTCTTGAGGTGAACTTGACTTTCATCCATTTTGAACTCTCTTGAGAAGTTTGATAAAAAATCTCAAGGATTTTTTAGTAAATGTTGGCAGACAGATGGGAAATATAATACATCTCATACCAGCAAGTTTCCTAGTCCCCTTCTCACCACATTCAGGAGGTTCAGGGACTCATTGAACTTGTGCACAAAGAATGAGGAAACGTTGATTTTTCTGCCGAACGCAGACAATCTGGACAAGAATGTGGATGAAAGATAAGTTTTAAAAGAAAGCTCTGAAAAAACAGGCCTGACCGCTTTAGTACCTGTGCCACCCCACCTTACCAATTTCAGCAGAGGAGGAGGATCAACACCCCAGTCCCCAACCCCCCCAAGACATTGAGTTTTTTTGTAGCTGACATGATAGGGGTTTTGAAAATGATACAAAAAAAAAAAAACATGTTTAGGCAGGTCTGCTGTAGACAGATGAAATGAAATACACTTCCTGAATAGAAAAGAAGATATGGGAAATTAACCTTGTGAGAAAACACTGCCATGAAGTTGACTGCCATGTGTCCACATCAGTATTGGGCAATAACTAGTTACTGTAACAATATTACTTTTTGCAGTAACTTGTAGTGTAACTAATTACTGGTAAGATTTCAGTAATAATATTACAGTTACCATCAATAAAACAGCTTTTGATGCCTCAACCCAGCTGATTTAAAATCCAACAATCAAATAATTCCTAGATTTATTTTCATAATTATCATGACTCGCACATGCATGTAATGTCCCCAGTGCAGCAGGCAAGCTTGGAATATGGAAAAGCGTATTGGATTTTATATTGATTATACTGACATTGTATTGATTTTGTCAGGAAAGAAGATGATGTGAACATGTGGTACATTATATTTTTGGAAAATCTTTTTGGAAAATTAAACAGTTTCTTACAAACATATGTGATATAATCGTATATGGGTAACGGAGAAATTCCAATTACCCAATTACCAATTACCTTGAAGTCTAAAGTACTAGTGGTACTAATGCATTGATGGTATCAGACGATAATGCCATGTGTGACACTACTGAATGATTACCATTCAGTCTACTGTGAATATGCTATATTTCAAGTGCTTTAAGATATTTTAAAAATACTTTGGTTCAATAAAATAAAATAAAAAAGATAAAAACCATGTTGTCACGTTCCCACAAGCTATGCTTGTAAACACTAGAGGTCAACAGTGAGTCATATGTGGTATGGATCCACAAAGAGCAAGATTTTAGGTCACTAGCAGTACCTTCTTTCAGAGTTTTGTACTTTTTAGTTCTACATAAGACAAACAGTCTTGCATCAAACTACTCTTTGAGTAAATACAATTAGAAACACATGCACATTTCTTTTAAAACTCATCAACTGACTTGATCCTAGAATGAGCTAATTCTCAGTTGTTTATAACTAAGCTAAAAGTGGCCTGTAGCTCTTTATCAAACACTTTGTGTCTTGAATCAGTGGCACTTATTTCTAAGTGAATATTTTTGTACGTTTTTGCATCATGACCCCGTCAGTCTGCTCCTTGAACTATTCAAGGAGGCCATTGAAAAGACACATTGTTTCTTAAGGTTGGACATTGAGTCTGTCTTCAGCTCTGTTCACTGCGTAGGAGACTTGAGAGAGCAGAGCAGTCTGTGGCATTATACTGAAGCACAGCACATCACTGCTGCTTACAGACATGGGTAAGTACAGCATTTTTACTGATTAAAAGGGAAGCTTTTAAGCAATTTTGTATGTAATTTGTAATTTAAAAATTGTTTTCGATTTTACCTGTAGCTAAACTAGTTGATAAACTAGTGCAAAGAAGGCTGAGCTTTTGCATATAAAGTATGAAGAGACAGTGATACACTTGCATATATGTTACAGTACTACGTATTTGAAAGTGTCTAAATGTCACTGCAATTGATACTTAACTTCCCAACAAGTATCAGCTGCACTGAAATGCAGGAGCTTTTCTCATAACTAATTTTGCTTGTATTCATTCTTTTAATCATCTCAAGTCAAGTCGAGTTTTATTGTCATTCTGCTACATGTGTGGACATATAGTGGAATGAGATGTTGTTTCTCGCAGGACCACAGTGCTACATACTAGTTAAGCATAATATAAACATACAACAGTACACGAATAAGAGAAGTAATTATAGACCTATACAATGGTTAACCATCTGACTATACATATACTATAAATACTATAACTATCTGGTGTTTAGAGACCAATTGTTCCACCAGAGAATCCACAGGTGTAGATCATTATTTTAACTATGAACATGATTCACTAATGTTTCACATCCACAAAGCGTCCCAGTACAGTTCTTCTTAATTCTTAACAGTATTTATTTGTATATATGTTTTGTAAAAACAGTGCGGTTTTATTCTAATCTAAATAGCTCTACTAGGTGTTAGATTTTTCTTTATCTTTCTGTCTGTTCTGTAATAATTCAGCTGATTTGGTTTAACTAAGTTTAACCAACTATGACCCATTCTCTTTTTGGGTTTACGTGCAGTTTAAAATTTGGAGTCTATAAAATGTTTATTTTTGAAAGAAGTGTCTTGTGCTTATCAAGGGTGCATTTACTTGATCAAAAATGCAAATAAAACAGTAATATTGTAAAATATTATTACAATTTAAAATAACAGTTTTCTATTTAAAAATATTTTAAAATGTAATGAACAACTGTGATGCAGAGCTGAATTTTCAGCAGCCGTTACTCCAGTTGTGATGCACTTAATTTTTTATAACATGTTACTGCTGAGTCACAGTGCATTTGAAATTTTGTTATTGCACATGATAACAAAAAATAACTAAAATATTCCTCTGTTTATATAAATCAAACAGTTTGACCCCAAGTGGGATTTTAACTATTCCTTCGATGCTTGTGTGTGCAATTACCCCCAACTCCATCCCCAATCTTCCCCCTCTTTATTCACTGTCGTTCCTCCCCATCCTCATTTCAGTCAGTCTGTAGGGGGCTGAGGTGGCACCGGCTCTTTGTTTGCTTGTCATTGCTGGCCCTTGTGTTGCATCAAGACAAAGGCTATTGTCAGGGCAGCCACAAAAAGACACTCTGGCTCTTGGTCCTCCTTATTTTCTCACACTCTTCATGTCGTGGTACAGACCAGCTCCGTCACCCACCCCCACAGCAGCACATGATACGGATAGAGGAAAAATGCCCATTTACACCAATCCATCCAGACTCGCACACTTTGCTGCAGCTGCTGCTTTGTTGCAGTGGCACATTGCAGTGTTTCAGATTTGGCACATGTGAATGGACTGTGAATAGATGTCTGTAACAGTATGAGCCTGTTATATTGTTTTGGATTTGAATGAGCACTGTTTGCAGTGTATATTGTGACAAAAATGGTGTGCACGTGATGTATTTCATGGTGTGCATGAAACTGGTTCCCAGTGCTAAAACAACTGGGAAACAGGCCTCTGTTTTGAGAATCTCTCTTTAGTCAACATTAGTATTTTTCTGTTGAAAATATGAAAAGTGTTTGCCTGTGCAAAACCACCATGATGCTAAAGTGTTGGGGGTGGTTGCCAGATTGTCAGTGTGCAGTTGCTAAAAGGGTACTTTTAAGGTGTTTAGTGGTTTGTTCAAACTACTAACTGTGAGCAACAGCAAAGATGCTTCACTTAGCAGACACTACTAATTATACTACCCTAAATATCTTGGGGAATCCATAGCACCAGTGCTCCAGAAATCTCGTTCTGCTCTTTTGCTTAGCGTTGGCAGTTTCTGAATTGTGCCACCAAATTTAAGGACTTTCTCATTGTTGCTGGGAGTTTTATTGATATATATATACACACACACACTGAACAAAATTATAAATGAACTCAGATGAACTCAAAGATCTAAGACTTTTTCTGTGTACACAAAAGGCCTATTTCTCTCAAATATTGTTCACAAATCTGTCTAAATCTGTGTTAGTGAACACTTCTCCTTTGTCGACATAATCCATCCACCTCACAGGTGTGGCATATCAAGATGCTGATTAGACAGCATGATTATTGCACAGGTGTGCTTTAGGCTGACCACAATTAAAGGCCACTCTAAAATGTGCAGTTTTATCACACAGCACAATGCCACAGATGTCGCAAGTTTTGAGGGAGTGTGCAATTGGCATGCTGACTGCAGGAATGTCCACCAAAGATGTTTCCTGTGAATTGAATGTTCTCTACCATAAGCCGTCTCCAAAGGCGTTTCAGAGAATTTGGCAGTACATCCAACCAGCCTCACAACCGCAGACCACATATAACCAGCCCAGGACCTCCACATCCAGCATCTTCACCTCCAAGATCGTCTGAGACCAGTTACCCGGACAGCTGCTGCAACAATCGGTTTGCATAACCAAAGAATTTCTGCACAAACTGTCAGAAACCATCTCAGGGAAGCTCATCTGCATGCTCGTTGTCCTCATCAAGGTCTCGACCTGACTGCAGTTCGTCACTGTAACCGACTTGAGTGGGCAAATGCTCACATTCGATGGCGTCTGGCACTTTGGAGAGGTGTTCTCTTCACGGATGAATCCCGGTTTTCACTCTACAGGGCAGATGGCAGACAGCGTGTATGGCGTCGTGTGGGTGAGCGGTTTGCTGATGTCAATGTTGGGGATCGAGTGGCCCATGATGGCGGTGGGGTTATGGTATGGGCAGGCGTATGTTATAGACAGCAAACACAGGTGCATTTTATTGATGCCATTTTGAATGCACAGAGATACTGTGATGAGATCCTGAGGCCCATTGTTGTGCCATTCGTCCACAACCACCACCTCATGTTGCAGCATGATAATGCACAGCCCCATGTTGCAAGGATCTGTACACAATTCCTATTGCTGCTGCTGCTGCTGCTGCAAGCAAGTACAGGCACTTGCTACTGCCAAAGCATATGTCGATACGGTGCTGCACAAATAGCAAACAAAATAACCCATAGCAGATCTATACAGGTGGAGATGGGGAAGGTGGAGGGTTCCAGAGAAAACAAATAGTAGCTTGTAAGGGCTGATACAACGTGCTACTAGCTACTTTTTTATTGAAGGCATTTGGCTACACTGCTCTTGCTTTATTTAATACAGTTCAGTTTTAGTTGTATAGCACTTATCACAAAATATATTGCTTTAAAGCAGCTTTAGAGAAAATGCATGTTTTAGTGATGTCTTTTGGCCCCAATGAATCTAGCATTACATTAATAAATTTTCTTTAATTTCTTTGAGCCCCAGTGAGCAGCCATAGGTTGTGTTAGGGGGGAAACTGCAGAGTCCATTCTACAAAATAATGTCATATGACAATAATATACAGTTCCAAGTATGAGTTGTGTGTTCAATTATTCAGGAAACATCTTTCAACGCATTATTAAAGAAGTAAATGCAGCTTATAATTGTAGTCATTGGCATAATATTATGCTTATATTGCAGTCTCATAAGTCTATCCATCATTGCCGTCATCTGTGCTCATCATAAGTGAAGCTGGGTCCAAACTGGAGCTGGTGCAGTATGTAGTGACCTGAAAGCAAAAGGGGAAATATTAGTACAGATGCTGTTCATATTATGTCCGGCAAAGATGATCATATGCATTTGCTTATATTTTTTCAGACACAACTGGAATACTAGGTTATCAAATGTGTTGTGTGAATGCTATTGGTCATTTCAGAGTTTAGATGCCAAATGAAAAAAAAAGGAAAGAAAAATCTACCTCCCTTTAGTGGGACTTATAAGGTGTTTAGGGCCTTATGAGTGAATAGCAATATTTTATACTTGATGCGGGACTTAGAGAGGCCACTGTAGATGTGATTGAGGGATATGATCAAATTTTCTGGACCTGGTAGGAGCTCTAGCAGCTGCATCTTGACCTGTTTATAGTGTCACAAAGCAATGCATTATAATAATCAAGTCTTGAGGACATGAATGTATGCACTTTACAGCATCAGACCCAAAGGCATGTTGGTGGTAGGTCCTGTGAATAATATCTCTGATTTATCAGAATTTAATAAAGCACAATCAATCAATCCATCAAACAAATAATTATTTTTAGTAAAAGGCTGTTATTTGATTAAAGGTATTTTTTTTAATCATTTATTTACATTCAGGTTTTATGATAAATCTTAGATTAAATAAAAGTTTATTGCATTATTTTAGTGTCATGTTTTACCATAATGGTGTTTTGTATTTGTGTGGTACTGTACTATTGCCAGTTGTTTTACTGTAGATGTAACTTTTTTTAAACATTAAATTAAATAACTGATCACCCAGTTTTTGCTTTCTTAAATAACTTGTAATTAATAATATTTTAGAAATGCCATCTTGTCTAGAAGAAATATAGAGCTAAGTATCTTTAACATAAGTGTAAGTTAATCGTTTTTTCTAGTAATATTTTACAAGCAGCTGCATGCATAAGGAAAACAGCAGATAACCTAATACAGATCCTTGTGGCATTTACGATGTGCAGTTTCTAAATGTCTGATATGGCCTTTAGAAAATTATATAAACTGATGCTTCATATGCTTTCATTGTGAACCTCAGGTTGTTATGAATGCTGTATGCGCTGTCTGGGAGGAGTGCCTTACATCTCTCTGGTGGCCACTCTGCTGTGTTTCTCTGGCATTGCTCTGTTCTGCGGCTGTGGACATCAGGCCCTTACAGAAAGCGAAAGACTTATCGAGACTTACTTCACCCGTGACCATCAGGACTACATCACCCTAGCGTACCTGTGCGTGCCAGTGTCATCTCTTACATCATCCATGTTTAATCCCAATTTCAATTTTCAGTTCATCTATCCATAATCTCAAGCTTCACAATTAAAGATTTATTACGGTGTAAAAAGAGAATTTCTGCTTTTTTGTGTTGAATGTTAAGTCATTTTAGCACCTTTTAATTACAAACATGTCTTTCTCTCTCTTCTATAGTATTGAGTATTTTCAGTACATCATCTATGGTCTGGCCTCCTTCTTCTTCCTATACTGTATAGTCCTACTGGCTGAAGGCTTTTACACCACCAGTGCAGTTCGGCAATCATTTGGAGAATTTCGTAGTACAGTTTGTGGTCGCTGTCTCAGCACAACTGTGAGTTATTTGTAATGTGACTTTCACTTTGCATTGGCTACTTTCCAAAATGTCCATCCTCATGCTGTTACAAACACGTATGCATTTTTAAAGTATTTTAAAATTGTAAAGAATTTGCACATTGCACATTTCCACATGATTAACATATAAGGCTAACATATAAGTTACAAAATGTTGATATTCACTGAACATCTTCCCATCTGATGCAACTTTCGTATCTCAGTTGCACTTCTGTATATTCAAAATTAGTGCACTATACTGAGTTTAATGCTGTGTCATTTGTGTAAAACCTGGTAAAATGCATCTCTTGAATATACATGAATGCATTTTTTTCCCTTTTATGTGAACTCTTCAAACTGATAAATGTTTGCATTTCTTCCACAGTTCATTGTGATCACGTATGTCCTGGTTGTGGTCTGGTTGCTGGTGTTCTCCCTCTCTGCGCTTCCTGTCTATTTTTTCTACAACATGGCAAACACCTGTCACACTATCAACATCCTCTCTGAAACACCCTCCAGCATCAACCAGCTGTGCATTGATGCCAGACAGTATGGTAATGACCCCGCCATACATTTATCATACCTTTTCTGTCTCTTGACAGCTTAGAGATTTGATATCACAGCTCTGTAACAGTAATTAAAGTCTCACTGATGTTCCAGTGTCTTTTGAAGTGTCCTAATGTTCAGATATTTTCAGGAAAGAGGTACCTGAACACGCACATTTATAGTTCAGCAAGCTTGATTTCACATATTTTTGCATTCCGAAATGGGTGAGATCACCGCGCATAATTTTAAGTGCATTGCCGCAAGAGGTGCTATTCTGTGCATTAGCCAAAGAGGTATATAGGTGCTTCTCAAACCAAAGGCTGCGACATAGAGAGGCTTTTTAATAATAATAATAATAAAATCGCATTAATCTAAACTTATTTTCTTACTAATTTCTGATTTCTTATTAGTGAATGAAAAACAAAAGATGACCGCCTATGGTCTTATGACACAAATTCATAAAAACTTTTATTTATTTATTTATTTATTTTGTCTTACATTTCACAATGAACTCAGACAAACTCAATAGTGATTGTTCTACCATTTATTCTGTGGACTGGAATGTGTGCAAATGATTTTTTTAAACTAGTCATCTAAGCAATACATTTTTTATTTTATTTTATTTTATATTTTACTAAAAATACATGTAAATGCCATCATACTTAATTGAATACACAATTTCTTTGTTGAGATTTTTTTCTGAATTAAAATGTTTTAGCTTTTAGATTTAGTAAAACTTGTCACTGTGTCCTGGCATTGTAGTGAACTACTTAAAAGAAGGAAATTCTTGGTAAGAAATCTAGTTTAGTAGGCATAATATTTTATTATTATTTACTGAAAAAAAATCAACAAAACTGTTTCACTCCTTATTAATATTTGAAGAATTAGAAGAAAAAAAAACAGGAAATCATATCCTAGAGGCTGTGTCAAGGACAAGACGTCATGTCAAAACCAAATTATGTTTATGAATTAATAATTAGTAATAATAATAAAAAATATTTCTTACCTTAATATAATGATTAAGATGTGATCAAGTGTACTTCATCATGGGCAGCATTATTGTCGTTGACCTGACTGTGCACACTGTGACAGCACTTTTAAAATTAATTGGCTAAATGTCTGCATATGTTTCTGGCCTAACAATGTTAAACTCTGTTGTCTTAGTATGGTGTTATTTAAACTGACACACATTTCAGTAAAACATCATTGTGTCTTTATCTGTTTCACACTGTTACACTCTGTTTTATGTCTTGCCTCTCTAAGGTTTACTTCCATGGACCGCAGTACCAGGAAAGGCTTGTGGGATGACCCTGTCTAATGTCTGCAAGACAAGAGAGGTAAGACGTGGCCCCGGGCGATGCACGATTCAGTGTCTTCCTATAATTCTTTAGAAAACCTTCCTCAAAGCCTTGTCAAATCCAAAACCAAGATCAGATGCTCATTCTGTGCAGTGAGTGTTTAGGATGTCACGTTTCTGACTTGTTTTTCAGTTTTTCTTGACCTATGATCTCTACATCGCTGCCTTCGCTGGAGCGGGGATGACAGTCTTGGCTCTGGTGAGTGTCCAGAACAGAAGACAGTCACAGTGTGTTCTCATGACGTCAGTCCCGTAGGTGTCGAGGAATTCTGTTCTTGCATTTATTAACCTCTTGTTGGGGTTGGCTGTGATTTATTGTTGTCAGTTGTTGTTAGAAATGACTTTGGGAGTACTGTATTTCAGCCTAAGCAATGTTCATTAAGCTAGACTCATACAACCTACCACAGCACCATAGTTCTAAACTAAAAGTGAACATGCATTTACTCATCTCACTTTGCACAAAAACAGATTCTGTATTCCTACCCAGATGTAAAAAGTAATGCAACACATTAAGGAAGCAACAAAAAGTAACCATGTAAACGTAATTAGTTACTCTTTTTTTTTTTTTTATTTAATGCATTACTTTTAATTCTTTGGCAACCATCTACAACACCCTAGCATTGTGGGCTGGGTTTTCACAGGGAAACACCACAGTTTTCTGATTAGCCTCTGGTCACTGGGTCACATTTATTATCTTGTGTTTCTGTCTTTCTCTCTTCAGCTCACATACACTGTGTCCACCACCTATAACTTTGCAGTTCTGCGGTATCTGGGGAGGAAAGGCATCAGTCCACGCTGTTAACAGCTGTTTTGTCCTGGTGTCCTTCAACAGTCAGTAACAGCACCATATCGGAGCACTTTAGAATTTCTCATCTTTTTTATCATCTTTTCCACAACACAATTTTCTGATACTCTTTTAGAATTTTATTCTTTAAGTAAAGATTTACATATTTGGAATCTTTGCTCCAAACTGTCTTTCATCTGATTTTTCTACCTACAGTTGAGATCAAAAGTCTGCATACTTGCAGAATCTGCATATTATTAATTATTTTACCAAAATAAGAGGGATCATACAAAATGCATGTTATTTTTTTTATACTGACCTGAATAAGATATTTCACATAAAAGATCACATATAGTCCACAAGAGAAAATAATAGTTGAATTTATAAAAATGACCCCGTTCAAAAGTTTACATATGCTTGATTCTTAATACTGTGTTGTGACCTGAATGATCCACAGCTGTGTTTTTTTGTTTAGTGATAGTTCATGAGTCCCTTGTTTGTCCTAAACAGTTAAACTGCCTGCTGTTTTTCAGAAAAATCCTTCAGGTTCCACAAATTCTTTTTTTTTTTTTTTTTTTTTTTGTTTGTTTGTTTTAGCATTTTTGTGTATTTGAACCCTTTCCAACAACGAATGGTATGATTTTGAGATCCATCTTTTCACACTGAGGACAACTGAGGGACTCATATGCAACTATTACAGAAGGTTCAAACACTCACTGATGCTTTAGATTAAGAAAAAAAAAAAGTAGCCTCTGAAAGGTAGTACTAAATGAAAAAATATGATCTTTAGGCAAAAATAAGAAAAATGTACACATCTCCATTCTGTTCTTCCGGCTCTTAATGCATGTTGTTTTTTTGTTTGTTTTTTTCCCTTTCTGGATCATCAGTGAGCATTTGAACCTACTGAATAGTTGCATATGAGTCCCTCAGCTGTCCTCAGCGTGAAAAGATGGATCTCAGAATCACAGAGTCATTGTTGCAAAGGGTTCGCTGCACAAAAATGCTGAAAAACCAAAGAATTTGTGGGATCTGAAGGATTTTTCTGAACAACAGCGGGCAGTTGAACTGTTCAGGACAAACAAGGGACTCATGAACAACTATCACTAAACAAGAACAAAAACAGCTGTGGATCCTTCAGCTGTGATCATTAACAACACACTAAGAATCAAGTGTGAGTAAACTTTTAAATGGGGTCATTTTTAGTTAACTAGTTATTAACTAGTATTTTCTCTTGTGGACTAAATGTAAACTCTTTTTTTTTTTATGTGAAATATCTTTTTCACATCATTACTAATTTAAAAACATGCATTTTGTATGATCCCTCTTATTTTGGTAAAATAATTAACATTGCAGATTCTGCAAGGTGTGTGTAATTTTATGACCTCAACTGTATGTACTGCTCCTGGCCACTAGAGGAAATATCCTGCCTTCAAGTCTGCTGGGATGTTATAATTGTGCTAATGTAACTAAATTAGGTGTGTAACAGCACTGGGCATGTAACAGATTCTTTATCTGTATATTTTATCTTGTGGTTTAGTCACAAAAGCCTGGTTTTGCTTCTCAAGTAAATGTATATATTTAGATATTTGTACTATAAGAAAATCTTACTATTCTTCAGCAGTACAGTGTCAACATTCACAATGAGAACTTAAATTATGACCAATAGCAAGCTTCTGCTTTCTTATTTGTTACAATACTGAGGTGGGGTTCCCATGCTTTCATATCATAAATATGATCATGCCAACATGACTTGAAGGCAGCCATAAATCTTTAATTACATTTTTACCCTTTTTAGGTCAAAAATGCATTTCTTTTTGTTTTTGAGATCTGATTTTGAGTTTTACTTTCTGTACCTACTATCAAATATTTTTGTTTACAACTAGTATATAAGTTGGACAAAATATATACTTGTTTTAGAAAATAAAAGTAAAAATAATAATTGGGTAGTAATACCATACCATAAGATTATTAGATTCTTAAGAAAAATCTCATGGTGACGATGGCTGGTTTCCATGGTGACCATCCCTCACATCTGGTTGCCATGGAGAGCCACAGCAATGCGTGCTGTTTTCTTATGACCCCAGCACTTTTTTTTTTTCTCACAGTCTCTTGAAAGGACTGAGAAAAGCCTAAACAATGGATCAGCCCCTCTTTGTTAGAGGAAAACACTGGCACAGACCCATGCTAGGGGTCAGCTTACGCGTCAGAAGATATCGCCCACTGACAAAGAGGCTTCTGGGACTTTTCAGCTGCTTGAATAAAAGCCTTTCTGTGACCGGTGCACAGATGCGGCTAATGATGTTTGAGCAGGTATTTTGCTGCAGAGGCCGTCGTTGCTAATAGTGTTTTGTGGCTGGGATACTTCACTGAAAATCGAGAGCAAAAGACACGAAGGTAGAAAACAAAAATCGAAAAAAGCAGCCTTATCAGCCGTAGCTTAATTTTGTTTCTATTCTATAGATATAACTTTTTTTTTCTTTACAAAAGTTAACTGATTCAGGATGTTTTAATTTATTTCATCCTGAACATTTTTTGTTATACATGTTGGATGCTTGATCACCCTGTAGCATTTTTGTGTAGATTTAAAGTAGTAGTTTACCTAAATAGTTCACAAATGAAAACTGTCATTGTTTACTCACCCTTATGTCGTTCCAAACTCGTATCACCTCACAAAATACAATATGTATGACTAGTGCACTACATTCCAAGTCTTCTGAAGTCACAACTGAAATTAAACTTGTTGTCCCTTGAAAAACACGCTCTTCCCCATAGTTCTAAATTGTCATTTGTGCTTCATCATCATATTTGAATTTGACTTTTTATGAGACATTTGGAATAATTGATATTAAACATGTTGCAATGCATCATAGAAGGCTTTGAATGTGGTGCACAAGTCGTGTGGACTCATTTTTATTCTTTTCTCTTCTTATAGAGCGTTTTCTATCACTGTATAAAAAGAGCAACTTGAACATTTATCAGAATATCTCCTTTTTTGTTACACATCTGAACAGGCTTGGAACAACGTGACTGTGACAAATAACAGAATTTTCACTGATGTGTGAACTGTTAATGTTGTTTTATAACTCTAATTATCAGGAGATTATTGTAGTTATTGTATAACGTGTTCTTTTGCTAAAAAGTGATTTCTTTTTATTCATCAAAGGGCTTATTCCATAGGTTTATTATTAGCACTAACAGTATTTCTTAGATAATTTTTGGTCCAGAATCAATGCTTAATTCAGCTCGGGTTTCTTATTTTAACCTGCTGCTTGGCTGCAGTTTGTTGTTGTATTGGTACTGTAAAAAGTGATGGCTGGGAGGTTTAGCAGGAAATAAAGGTCGGTGCCTTTCACCAATGATTCAGATGTATGTTTATGTGTTTTGCTATTCATAGATTTACTGTCCACTGCACGTAGCAGCATGGCAGCTTGTTTTAAAAGAGCGTCATCGCAGAGAGAGAGAGGAGAGGCGGCTGCACGCGATCTTCGGCCAAGTGTTAAATGAGCACAGAGGAAGTCTCTGTTCTCCTTACATGCTTCACACAGCTGACGTGTGACTTGAGTGACGTTTGCATGCTTTCTGCTGACTATAAGTGGTCTGGTTGCTGTATTATTCCAAAAACATTGATTTCATGTTATGAAATAAACACTGTATTTCAGTTACGAAGTTTATGTTACCTGGTTAAACAGGAAAATGCAATTTGTTTAACGTTGAAAACTGTGACAGTATATAAGTTGAAACAAGTCTCATAAACCACACAATATGATTGCTGTTGCAGTTTGTTTATTCATCGCATTGGATTCTTGCAAAGTAAATTTGCGAACAAAAGAAGTCTTGACCTCCTTATTGCACTGGAGATGACATGAAACAGTAGGGTAACACAACTCCTGCTTTCAAAACACCACACATTTAATCAATTTAAAGATGTCCGTTAGCATGTCAGTATGTAAATATAGTATTACCCAGTACAAAGCATACGGCATTGAACACTGGGGCACCAACCTTAAACAAATCAAATGATAAAAGGTGACAAACAGTCAGTACATTCATTGCAGTAATGCCCTTAATTAACCACAATTCATCCCCCCACAATTCTCAACCGTGTTTGTGACTGGTCACACTGATAAATGAACAACATAAAATATGGTATTATTAAAGAAATACTCCTGTGAACTGTAACATCATAAATACTGTGGCAGGAATGCTACAACACCAGCTTGAGCGGAAACAGCTTGGGTGAATCTCACGAAAAACGTCCAGGTTATATTTCATTGCTCATTACTGTACCATGCGAATTATGAGGGTAAATTTGCTTAATTGTCAAAATAAACAAAACAGGGTTCATTTTCTTTACACAAAATAAAACTTCTTTTGGTCTTGAGGTGAAATATGACCTGGACATTTCTTCATGAGATTTGCCTGCTTATTGTAAAGCTTTAGTTTGCTTAACAAGTTGACATTTTGACAGACTCATTAAAAGACATCTGTAACATTGAAACATGATAACATGCGTCAAAACAGTTGCACTTCTGCATTCTGTTGTGATTTAACACAGAAATTTTCCATCATGTAATGCAGATCTAATTATAGCATAACATTACCAAGTGTTTGGTACCTTGATTTGCTGGAAACACTATCAGTAAGTAGACAAATACTGATTTTCCAATATTAGCAATGAATACGTTCCTGCGTGTTCAGCAGTTTAAGTACGAGAGACACAGTGTTGCATCTATTTTCATTTCACAGTGTACCTATAATCGTTGGAGACAGATTGTGTGCAGCAGATATGTGAGCATGTCCATCAACAAAAACAAAGTAACAACATACACTTTCTTGTGTTTTACATGTATAACAAATTAATGATAGCAGGCAAGCAAATGTCTGTAAACAGAAACACGGCTACATGTTACGTGCAAGTAACAAAAGAGTTTGAGAACATTGGCTGCCCAATCCACTGATTTGGTTCTCTCTATGGTTGTAATGAGATTTATAGCAGTATAGCAAAGGCTAAGAAAACATTCATATTGTGGGAAAAGCACTAGGAAATAAGTCAAGATTATAAAAAGATATAAGTAAAATAAGTTAAAGTACCTTTAAATGCACTAAATCAAGGGTCATTCATAAGTGCCCTCTAAACAGGGTCAAAGGTCAGTGCAAGATACTGGGTACCGTGTGCTTTGGTTTCATATCGACACTGGACTGAAACAGAGGGAACAATGAATGTGAATTAATTTATCAGCTAAGAGTCTCTTCAAGTCTGCTGTTGACTTCAAAATAAAGCTTCAGCATTAAATTTAGACATGTCTTTCATACATGCTTTCAGAAAATGATCTGTGCATTTGTCTAAGCCACATTCCTGAGACAGATGTGGTCTAAACCTTCAAACTGATTAAGAAAGACACAAACAAACACACTCTTCATGCAAGAGACTTTCACTCTTCATCAAACACTACAGCACAGCCGCCCAGGTTTAACATGCAATTAGGCATGTAAAATTGATCAAATATACACAAAACAAACTAAATCAAAATCATTAAAAATTTAAAACAATACATATTAAACATCTAAAACAAACTCCCTGTACCTTACAGAACAACTAGGATAAAAAAGTGATCTTTCGATACTACAATAGAAGAAATTCCCTTTCTGTCTAAAATTAGTGCTGTACTGATGCTTCTCAGACATCTTGTTGGCAATATGTCAATCTGAGGTTATGCGTTCTACTACATGTACCATAATAGGGTGGATCTAGTAAAGAAACAGTCATATTTCAACCCAAAATAAAAAAAAGGAGAAATGCATCAAGAGTGTGAAAGTTGCTCATCATATAATTGCTTCATGTGTGGACACTATTATTTTTAATAACTGTTAAAACCAGCATAAATTGAATCTAATACAACAAATGCTACAATGATGGATAAATCGTTTACAGTTTAAATAGTTCTTATGAAAGAAAATTAATTTATTTTAGTTGTTTTAATGTTACAGTAATAATCATGGGATTTTTTCACATTGTCAATATGAATTTGTGTTTAAATGTGTTTAATTATCATGAAAATATCAGTCAAAAATAGGCTTCATTTCTTTTTTAAATTGTAATATCTTGTTATTATCTTGTTTATTTATTTATTTATTTATTTATTTATTTATTTATTTAATTTTTTTAAATGTAACCCTGGACAAAAAAAACAGTCATAAGGATCAGTTTTTTTAAATTGATATTTATACATAATCGGAAAGCTGAATAAATAAGCTTTCCATTGAAGTATGGTTTGTGAGACTAGGGACAATATTTGGCCGAGATAACTACTGGAAAATCTGAGGGTGCAAAAAACAAAATAATAAGAAAATCACCTCTAAAGTTGCCCAAATGAAGTTCTTAGCAATGCATATCACTAACTGAAAATTAGGTTTTAATATATTTATGGCAGGAAATTTACAAAATATCTCCATGGAACATAATCTTATTATCATTACTTAAAATCCTAATGATTTTTGGCATAAAAGAAAAATTAATAATTTTGACCTATACAATGTATTGTTGGCTATTGCTACAAAAACATGCTACTTACGACTGGTTTTGTGGTCCAGGGTCACAAATAATATTTCTTTTTGAGGTGAAATATGACCCAAATATGTTCTTGACAGACTTCACCCAAAGAATAACTTATTAGTAAAATTAATTAAAAATGCATTATTTCTTTCAATACCACTTCTCTCAAACAATTACAGCAGTCTGCAATATGTGACTGTGGGTTATGTATTTAGAAATATCTGGAAAAATGAGTACCACCACATAATAGCTCAATAGTAAAATGGTCCATTTAAAACTGGCAGAATACTAAAAGGAGGCTAGATCTGCGGTCCAGGACATGAAGCTATCATTAAACACCACGTCACAAGCAGATAAGTCTTCGGCTGGAAAACTGTCATGGAATATATTATGTGTACCAGGCTGCGGAGAGATAAATATGTATAAAATACCTTTACTGTTTGGTAATTCTGTTACATGTGTAGCCGGGTAGCCCACGAGACACATCTGGTGCCTGTACCTACACAGAAAGCTCTCAAGCATATCAGCGAGAGAGAGTAAGTCCTCGGCTATGAAGCCACAAGGCCGGGGGCGATTTAGAGGCACCTCAACAGCAGGACGAGCGAGCCACTTTACGATTTCCATGGAGATCAATGGAGCTGCTCAGCAGGGTGTGGTCAATGGGGTCCTCGCTGGCTAGAACTTCCCGAACGGCAGCCTCGAAAGCAGCCCCCACGTTCGTGTCGTCCTTGGCGCTGGTCTCGAAGTACGGACAGCAGCCGTTTTCCTCACACCATGCCCTGGCCTCATCCTCACCGACCTCACGCTCTTCCTTGTCCACCTTGTTTCCCAGCACCACAAAGGGGAAGCGCTCTGGGTCTCGTACGTCTGAGTAATACATGAACTCCTTCTTCCAGCAGCCCAGGTTCTGGAAGCTCTGCAGGTCGTCCACGGCAAACGTGAGCAGGCAGCAGTCCGCCCCGCGGTAGAAGGGTGTGCGCAGGCTCTTGAAGCGCTCCTGGCCCGCCGTGTCCCAGATCTGCAGGGTGACCAGCCGACCGTCGATTTCCAGGTCACGGTTGAGGAACTCTACACCGATGGTATGGAAAGACTGCGAGTCAAAACGGTCGGTCACGTAGCGGTTCATGAGGGAACTTTTGCCCACGCCGCCATCCCCCAGGAGAATGACCTTCAATAAGAGGCTCTTCCCGCTCATAACGGCCCCTGGTACCACACGTGTTCACTGTAGCCTACATGAAGGACAAATACACACACAATGACATAATAACGTCTTTCCAGTTTGAATATACACACATTCACTCATCAGCAGATGAACTATGAATGGTCTAAACCTCTCAAAACAGTGTTCGGGATTCGGGAGATAATGGTTGTTTATCTGGTGTGGGTCAGATGCTCTGGTGACTGACCCTGAGACTTTGGCCAGGACAACACCTTCTCTGAGAGCACATGGATTGGTTAAGCACAGGACTGTCATTTACTTTCCTCTTTAGTTTCAACGCTTAAGCTTGTGCAAAAATGAAGATCAGTGTGACAAATATGATCTAATGTGAACATTTCCTGCTTCACCACAAACAAGAATGTTCTAGCTTGGTTATCGCATGATTGCAACCACAATATGTTATAACAACATGTCCTCTATTACCCTGAGGTGCAAACTTTTGCAGGCAAAATCAAGTCATTTCAATCAGGAGGTTTGTGTGAAGATGAAAAAGGTTCACCACAGATATTTAGCAGTGCTACTTCTGACAATAGACAACAGACCATTTTTGGCCGCAGAATTTCACAGAATATTTGTTAATGTGACCACGCCCAATTCTTACATACTGGAATAATAATTATTTTGTTCAAATTTTATAATAATTATAAAACACAAAAAGTATCACTGTAATTATCTAGCAACTACTATTATTGTTAGTACTTCAAGGCCCAGTTTCACAGACAGGGCTTAGACTTAACCAAGATTAGGCCATAGTTCAATTAGAACATAAGTAATTTTTATAAACTTAGAAAAAAAACATTACTTGTGTGCATCTTGATACAAAACAAAGGCACTGATATATTTTAAGATCATTCAGAGCAAGTTCCTTTCCGCTGAAACAGCTCAGACTTAAATTTTAGTCTAGGACTAGGCTTAAGCCTTGTCTGTGAAACCGGTGGTAAAATTATAATAAATGAATAAGGCACTTCCTTCAAACATGATATGGATCTTATTCAGACAGTCATTCTTCTCTTTTCTGATGACATTTGTGGCTAATACCAAATGTTTTACTGTAGTAATTTTGGTGAGAAGTAAGGCTGCTATGGTGAATTTTTGTTAAAGAAAATATACAGAATAATTTTCATAGGCATCATTTATTCCAACACGTAAACATAAAAACAAAAGGGCCAATTTTAAGAGGTCCAGAACTTGCCCAAAAATATACTGCATGCTACTGTGGGAAAACAAATCATTACTCAGCGTCATTCAACAACTAAAGTGTTTACTTGCGTATTTATTTAAATAACGTTACGTCTAGAGCAGGAAACAGATGATCGCTCTCTGCGCATGCGCATACCTGCATGACAGCTGTGTTTTTAGCATACGAGTGCTCAAGCTAAGCTTTATCTTTATTACTCTCACTATCATTGTTCTAACTCATCTCGTACGATGAGCAATAAACATGGCTGATATTTTTATGTTCGCGTTTGGTGTCATTAATCATATACATATTCTAAGCCCGGTTAGCTCATTTTAGCTATATGACTAGCACAGTTGTAGATGCTTAATTAAATAAACTGCAGCACTGTTACGCATACGTGAACATACATACAGGAGAAGAAATATCAGTCTAGTTATAAATTCCTTCAAACATGTACAATTACTCTGAATTACCTCATACTGTACCGCTAGCAGTGCTGCTGGGCTGCTGAGATTTCACGCTCTGTGTGCGTGTATGTTAGTGATTGAGCGAGCGAGGAGAGAGAGAGGGCGAACGTGTGTTTGTTAGTGTGATTGAGTTGTCAAGCAAAATCAATTTTAATGACTAATTTTATATAATAGTTTGATTGTATAAGTTTAATTATTATTGTATATCATTAAAAGGTCAAAGAAATTGTTGTAGAATTTTAATGTTAACTATAATTCTTTCTAATTCTCATCCAGAACTCTAGGTGGCAGTAATGCCTAGCTTTTCCCACTGGCATTCCTCAAAGCAGGAAGAACAGTTATGCCACAGCAGCATCTTGTGTGCATCCTGTTACAGGATAGTGTGAGGAAAAACAGTGGAAATGCAGCAATACAGGATGCGTCTGTCCTGAACTGAAGTAAGAAAGTATGCTGTCCGATCATGTTGTATGGAAAACAAGCGTCTGTGTTTGTGCTTTGTCGGAAATATGTTTTATATTCTTCTTTGGTTATGCTTGAAACATACTGTGCTTCATGCCTAGAGTGCATTTCTGGATATAATATGCGAATATGATCCCCAAAAATGCTGTTTAAGTAGGCTGCTGACTACGTTTTGCCACTATGATGACCAAAATGATGTGGTTTTGAGACCACATTGCTTAAAATTATGTCTATAAATCTCATTATGTTTTGAAATACAGCCATTTCTATTCGTTTACTCCATATTTAATACTGTACAGTGTTGGGGAGTAACTAATTACATGTAACGCAATTACGCAATTTAATTACAAAATAAATGTAATTGTAATTAATTACAGTTCCTGAGAAAAAAGTGTGTAATTAAATTACAGTTACTTTTGAAAAATGCCAGTGATTACAAAAGGGAATACATCTGAATTTTTTCACACACCCACCCCCACTTACAGATTTAATTGACTTCTTTCATGAATTGTATTGACTGCTCTAAAATGAGACACCAATGTTTCAGGAGTTTAGGACACAGAATAGGACACATGCTTATTCGATAACTGTTTTATTTCCTGTTTGGGTTTATGCATAAAGTTTATTTTTTAAGATTGTTTTTTCCAAGGCATTGTTAGATGTTAGCGTTTTCTGTCATTACTATGCAAACATTTGATTTCAAACCAAGTAACATAGCTATTAAACTATTTCTTGTTATGATGTTATTTATGTTATGATCTTGTTATGACATATAGGGCGGTGACCCAAGTTCGATTCCCGTCTCAAGATCCTTTGCCGATCCCGCTCCCCTCTCTCCTCTCAGCTCTTTCCTGTCATCTCTGTACTGTCCTATCACAACAAAACACATAAAAAGCTCCCAAAAAAGTAAAAAAAAAAAATGAATTTGTGGTGGCAGTGCTTTAAATTAAATGATTGCACAGCTCAGACTCATTCGGGGCAACTTAAGTCAGTGCTATATGTTTGATAATTTTTCTTAGTGGAAAATTTGCATTTGGTTAGCTAATAAAATATTAAAGCTTAATTCAATATTATGTGGACAATTTCTTAATTCTGTCATCCTGGTATCGTGGACTTGCTCTATTGTTTCATACAAACACAGCTGCTGCCATTTTTTTTGTACACTGCAATGGATTATAAGATAACTAACAAACTAGTACTATTACTTAATTATTTATGTGGTGAAATGTTGTGTAAGTAAAGTGGTATGACTGCACTGTATCCCTAAAATGTCTAGGTTGAACTTGCCGTTTACTAGTAACTGATTTCTTTGTGGAAGCTTTGTGTTCAAATTTTTCAACTCAGATCAATGTTTCGTGTGTAATAATTTTGCCACGAAACATCTAAATAATCTATCGAGCAGCTGTGTAATACGTGGGATAATGTTGTTGATAGTGTAGCCAGTTGTTATCGCAAAATAAAGATGTATGTTATCCCTTACTTATTATAATCTTAATTCAAGTCATAAAGGATTTTGAAAGTCTGACAGTAATCAGTGTTGAGTGCTACCGTAAGGTTAACTCTGCCTGGTTTAAATGTTTTAAAATGATTAACAGTTGAAAATATCAGAAATTTAGAAAACTTTTTTTTTTTTTTTTTTTTTTTTTTTAAATACTAGTGGGTGCATGCAGGACAATATAGTTCATTTATCTAAGTGAGGTTATTAAAATAAACTGTGACATATTATATCCAAAAATTCTTCATCAGTAAAATTGTTAAAAATTTGGGACCAAAAATTTGTTTTGACACTTTCACCTGACCATGTTTTGTTAAATACCTTTCTATCAAAGTTATCTGACATCAAAATGAATTTGTTCTGACACAGTTTAACTCTTGAGTTCTTGTCATATTTTGTTACCATTTTCTAAACTATAGCGAATAAAGTGTGATAATGTAAAAAATGTAGAAGGTGCCTGGATAAATTGATACTGTTGTTAAGACAGCAAAATTTTAGATACCAGTGAAATTTAAAAATTCTCTTTCTCTCTTTTTTTTTTAAATTTAAAAACAAAAAACACTAGCCTAACTAAAAATGCAAACAATATTAAAGTTAACCGTCTGTTTTTCAGGCAGGTATAATAGTAGGTTGTATAAATGAACTTCATTGTTTAAATATACATTAATATTTGTTAACACTACTAAAGTGATTCATTCATTCGATTTTCTCTTTGTCTTTTGTTGTTTGATTAACATTAATGCCATATATAGGTATATTAGGCTGCTGTCACTTTAAGACCTAATGCTTAGATCCTAAATACTGACATAATTTGATTTGTTGCATTCAGTTAACTGGCTGTGTTTAGGTGACTACTCACAAAGACTTGCATTGTAGCAATTTGTGTGGTTTGGTCTGTTCAGTTGCATACTCTCTTCTCTTATTACTTCTGACATTGGAGCAAAATATCGAAATATGAGAACATTCTCTTAAGATTTTTTTTTCCCATTAATTTTTATTTAACATGGATCTTTTATTAAATGGGTATTTCATGTATTGTAAGCTCAATACATTGCTTGTAAATGTAAGCAATTAACACAAGCACAAACAAGGTACTTAATTCAAATGTAGTTTCTCATTTACAAAACCAGGTGATTCATCAGTTCATTCATCAATGCAAATGTCTGCTTATGTATAGAAACAAAAGATTGGGCTTGATCACTGTCTGTCAACGTCAGTGTAGTGGTATTTGTAGTATTTGTACCTGCTCTGCCATCTCTACGAGAAATGGGGGCTGCATCTGAAATCGTTTACTTTTTTATTAGAAAAAAAAGTATTATATCCGAATTCACAGTATTTATGAAAAAGTACCTAGGTGACATACTATTCCATCAATTATTTTGAGAGTTCACGCTTTCACATTGGGCAGACATTTATCGAGCCCAGGTTTACTTTTGCCCTTAATAATATTTACAGTCCAATGTAGATACTTCAATTCTCTTTGAGCACACTGCAACAGTTCAAGGATGGAAGGGAAGTTTCAATGCAGTCTCCTTTTCTTTTGCAGGTTCACTATGGCGCTTTGCCTATGGCTTATTGTGGTGGCCCCAGTATGTTCCTGGGGACAGAGGCCAGTGGACACAGCGGACAGTGTTGTTTTCCAGCCCCAGAGTGCGCTCACTGACATGGAGTTTGCCAGTGTGAGCACATACCGTGGTCCTGGAAACACTGACCCTCGGCCCAATAATAAGCTTCCCATCCTTCTTTGGTGGAGCTCCAATCTGTTTCCACACTTCCCAGGAGATACAGAACGTGTGGACTGTGCCCACTCATCCTGTCTAGTCACAAGCAACCGCAAAGTCCAGCTGTATCGCCGCACGGCATCCATTGTTTTCTATGGCACAGACTTCCGGGCGTACGAGGCTCCACTGCCACGTTTATCCCATCAAACCTGGGCGCTTTTCCATGAAGAGTCGCCCATGAATAATTATCTTCTCTCTCACAATGTTGGAATCAGGCTGTTTAACTACACAGCCACGTTCAGGAGGGAGTCGGACTATCCATTGACACTGCAGTGGTTACCCTCTCTGGATTATCTTCTGAAACCAACGGCAGTCCCTCTGCAGGAGAAGAACCGCTGGAGACAGGCCGGTCTGGCCCCTGTGCTCTACATGCAGTCCCACTGTGATGTGCCTTCAGACCGGGATCGCTATGTTCAAGAGCTGATGAAATATATCGAGGTAATACTGTAAGAAATTTCAAATTTTCATACATTTGTAAATATGTTTAAAATAAATAGGCAAGTGGTTTAGCAACCAAGAATACCTTTATTTATATAGCGCTTTTAACAAACAGCTTGTGTCAAAGCAGCTTTACAGTGTTAAATAGGAAAATAGTGTGTCAATAATGCAAAGGACAATAGTAAGCTCAGCTCAGTTCAAATAGTATCTGTGCAATCAAGTCGACAGTATCGCTGGAAATTAAGCCTCTTAAAGTAAGCATTTCATTCAGGGCTGTCAAGGTCATCTCTAGGTGCTAATCCACCATCTGGACTGGATAGGACTAGATCCGGGTGACTGCAGTGACCATTTGATCTGGATACAGTCTGAATCTACTGGCTACAGGGACCTCGGAATAAGAACTGTCTAATATTAGCGTAGATGCCATTTTTCTTACAATGTAACAAGTACATCGGATGTTATGGGAAGTGTTCCTGGTTCCAGCTGACCTAATTAACCTAACAATCCTTTAACGGATTTTAATTATGGAAATGCGTTAGTGTGTTATGTGTAAGCCAGGTTGAAGAGATGGGTCTTTAATCTAGATTTAAACTGAAAGAGTGTGTCTGCCTCCCAAACAATGTTAGTTAGATTGTTCCAGATTTTTGGATCATTTTAGAAGAAAGGATCTGCCGCTCACAGTTGATTTTGATATTCTAGGTATTATCAAATGGCCAGAATTTTGAGAATGCAGCGGATGAGCAGGACTATAATGCGAGAAGAGCTTGCTCAAGTACTCAAGTAGATTTTGAAATCTGTACGATGTTCAATAGGGAGCCAGGGCAGTGTTGACAGAACCGGTCTAATATAGTCATACTTCCTGGTTCTAGTAAGAACTCTAGCTGCTGCATTTTGAACCAGCTGAAGTTTGTTTGTTAAGCCCGAAGAGCAACCACTCAATAAAGCATTACAATAACTAACCTTGAGGGCATGAAGTTTCAGTTTCTGTATTTGAGATTGAGAGCATAAGTCATAATTTAGAGATTTTTTTGAGGTGGAAAAATTAGGTTTTACAAATGCTGGACACGAAGAATTGACAGAGAAGCCTTCAAGCGTTAGATAGTGTTCTAGGTTATTACATGCAGTTTCTTTTTTTTTTTTTTTTTTTTTGTCTGATAATTAGCACCTGCTTTTTTTTCAGAATTTAGCAGTAAGAAATTACTAGTCATCCAGTTTTTCTTTTATCAACTATACATTTCCTTAGTTTTGCAAATTGGTATGTTTTGTAAGGCCACAATGAAATATAGAGCTCAGAGTCCTCAGCATAACAGTGAAAGCTAACACCATGTTTCCTGATGACATCTCTTAAGGGTAACATGTAAAGTGTGAAAAGTAGTGGTGCGAATACTGAGCCTTGAGGTACTTCATACAGCATTACCACTACTTTTGCCCAGATTTGCTAGTTGTTGAAAGTCAGAGCAACTCAGCATATTTTAGGCAGCTGGAGTGGCTGGGCAAATTATAATAATAATTTTATATATTCTTTAGGCTATAATCTTACACACATTGTTTTCGTTTGTCAAGTGTCTGCTATAGTACATTTATGCATTTGGCAGATGTTTTTATCCAAAGCAACTTGTGTTGAATTGAAGGTAAGCTTTCTAGCATGCATGTGTGTGCATGCTATCAGGAGTTTATTTTGAAAGGCTAACGTTATACGTTTGGCTGTGCACATATGTGAAGAAACAAAGTTGATGTTGCTAAAAAGAACATTATTTTGTGTATTTGGTGTAATGCAATGGTTTGAGGTTCAAAAAACATTAATTTCCACATACTGTACATTATTGTTGCTCCTCTCTGCCCCGCCTTTTTGAAATTTGTTGATTTTTACAAAGCTCATCATTCTGAAAAGCGTGGTGTGCTCTGATTAGTCAGCTATTCAGTGCGTTGTGATTGGCAAAATACCTCAAGTGTGTGATGGAAATGTCACACCTTTTGTGATGCCGTGTCATGGCGCGACTAGAGACAAAAACAATT
The DNA here is from genome assembly GCF_022985175.1 of Labeo rohita. Lineage (NCBI taxonomy): Eukaryota > Metazoa > Chordata > Actinopteri > Cypriniformes > Cyprinidae > Labeo > Labeo rohita. The sequence goes on along the minus strand of NC_066882.1, from coordinate 30,168,789 downwards.
AAAACCCATTATAAATGAAACATTTGTTGTGTCCAGTGAGGACATAATCAATTAGTGATTATAATGACTCATGCTGTCTTTTTACATGTGCATTGCGTCGTGCCTTGTAAACACAACACCATGTCTGCATTTTTGATCGTAGAAATGACAAACAAGCACTACACTGCTCAAAGCTTGCGTTTGAATAGCCAGTAGCAAATTCTTTAAATATGAAAGCGTACTTACAGGCTGTGAGTCAGAAGTGCCAGACTGTCCTTGCACAGTTGGAATTGCCCCACTTTAAAGTGTGCACAGCTACTCTCCCAGGTTGAGGAAACAGTCCTCGTAAAATGGGCTACACATACTCAAATATTTGCATTGCACTGTGTTGGAAAACTGTTGTAAATACAACTTAACCACTGATTTCTAGTTGTGTACTAATTTGGAAGGCCAAACAAAGTACTTTTACTTTCACAACGAAATACACAGCGCCTCCATGACATGGCGGCGCTTGCAACAATACTACAGTGAGAATAAAAGTTACACCACCTTTGTTTGAGTATACATTTGGGCGGTGTTATGCAAATCTTCCCACACTGTGACATAGACATCTCTTTGGGTTTGAGACTTTAATCTTTGCAACTTTACATATGTTATATATGCACGAACAGCTTGTAACACTTCAAAGACAAAGGGCAACATGAAACCACATCATATGACCCCTTTTTATCATAATTTGTGTCTTCTCCTCAGATTGACTCATATGGGAAGTGCCTTAATAACAAACCCCTGCCTGATTATCTGGAGGACACCAGCACAGCCACTGGTGAAGACAGGCGCTTCATGAGTTTCGTCAGCCGTTATAAGTTCCACCTGGCCCTGGAGAACGGCCTGTGCCCCGACTACATGACGGAGAAGCTGTGGCGGCCCATGCACCAGGGCTGTGTGCCCATTTACAGGGGTTCATCATCAGTGGCCGATTGGCTGGCAAACAATCATTCCGCTATCCTTATTGATGATTTTTCCTCTCCACGGGAGCTGGCGGAGTTCATAAAGGCTCTGGACCAAGACGACGCAGAGTATTCACGCTATCTGGAGTACAAAACGCCGAGCAAGATCACTAACCTGCGTCTGCTGGAGGGCCTGGAGAGCAGAGAGTGGGGCGTCAATGACATGAGTAAACCAAACTACCTGAATGGGTTTGAGTGTTTTGTGTGTGACCGAGAGAACGAACGCCTGGCAGCAGAGAAAGCACACAGGAAGAACCCAAAACAGAACCTGTCGCCTCAACCAAAGATGGCCAACAGCTCACACATGGGCTGCCCGCTGCCCAGTCCTGGATATGGACCCGTGGAACACATTGACCCAAATGATGGGTAAACAGCTTTCAGTTAACATAATTTGATAAATATGTCAAATGCATCACTATTTTAAGTTAAAGCGGTCATGCACTAATTAATGCTGCTTGCATCCCTTTCATCGCTGCTTGCAGCTTTAATTATTTTATGATGTTCTCCGAGGTCCAATGTTAGCAAGATTTTAACAGTGATAGGCCATTTTTCTATCCTGTTTTTGACCCTCTCTGCAGAACAGTCTGTTTTTAGCACATTCTATGATTGGCTCTATGACAGCTTTACATATTAAACATAACAAAGGTACGCTGCTGTGATATACACCTAAAAACAACATTTGGTTTAAAAATGTGTAGCATACAGCGGGTAAAATAAATATTGAACACGTGACCATTTTTTCCCGGTAAATATATTTCTAAAGGTGCTTTTGACATAAAATTTTCAACAACCCAAGCAATCCATACTTACAAATAAAACAAAACAAAACAAATAATCTCAGAAATTAAGTTATGTGTAGTAAAATAGAATGACACAGGGAAAAGGTATTGAACTACTGAAATTTATTTAATACTTTGTACAAATCTTTGTTGGTAATGACAGCTTCAAGACATCTCCTGTATGGAGAAGCTAGTCACATGCATTGCTCAGGTGTGATTTTGGCCCATTCTACCACCGAGTCTTTAAATCTTGAAGGTTCTGTGGGCCTCTTCTGTGCACTCTGATCTTTAGTTCTTATTTTCTATTGGATTCAAGTCAGGTGATTGGTTGGGCCATTCTAGCAGCTTTATTTTCCTTTTTCTGAAACTAACTGAGAGTTTCCTTGGCTGTGTTTGGGATCATTGTCTTGTCATCTCCATTATCCTGGTACTTTAGGTGTTGGGACTGGACCAGCTAATATAAATTTCCACTGACAAGGGGTAGAATTGCTTCCTAAGTACTGATAGATGGCTTTCCATGCCTTTTTGCATCTCCCTTTCTTCATGTGTTCAACACTTTTTCCCTGTGTCATTATATTTTATTACACATTACAAACTTAATTTCTGAACTTGTTTTGTTTTCTTTGTATGTATGGATTACTTGGGTTGTTACTAACATCTGGTGAAAACTTAAAGTCAACAGCACCTTATATATTTACTGGAGATATATTTACTGAGAAAAATGGTGATGAGTTCATACTTGCGACATCACTGATGGATCCAATATAGTCAGACTCATCTTTTACTTTGTCAGTTCTGAAATTTACAGGATGTTTTTAAAGTACGTTAACCTGTCTAGAAGATCAAGGGAAATTTGATTTCTTAGTTCATGACCCCATTAAATGTGTATATGTTGTTTTAAAGGAAGACGGGGAGTAGAGTAAAACTCTGCTGTTTGTTTTCAGCTGGCTTCAGATGTGGCCGCAGGACTACTGGCAGAGTCTGGATCAAGCAGAGGGTTTGGAGTCACTCATCAGACACAATGTGTCAGATCCGTCATTACTTTGGCAGCATATACAGAGTATTGCTGTGAGGAGAGCCAGAGGCCGATGAGATGAACCCAGGACTCACCAACCACCTGAGGGGATGTCACGGATCAAAACTTCCTCTGACATCTCAAGACTGAAATATTTTTGCAAACAGTTTGGCAATCCACCCAAGGCTGATGAGACGTTTTTGAAATTAGATTTTTTTTTAAATTCCTAATCAGATAGAAACAATCACAATAATCTTGTTACATTTAAATATTTCCCATCAGTAATTTGTATTATGCATTTAAAATGAATGTTTTTGAGCTATATGTTAAACTGAAAAGCTTCAGCAGATGTTGAACGTTCACACCTTACAATCACTCGGGACTTGCTTGCAGCTTGTCACAGAAGAGCTCATGGAAGGATGTCACTACATTTATGATAAACAAAAATGATGTTGGTGCATGATGGTCTTTAAGAGTGAATCATGAAAACAAATCAAGGTCAAATTTCACTACAAAAATCAAAAAGAAAAAGGTAAAGCAACCCTTTGAAACCCTTTGGACCATTACGATTTTGGCTCGTTAAGCATGTGTCTAAATGATTTTTTAAACATTATGCTCAATGCTAATGCTAATTATTGAACATACATCAATTTCCATTTGTAGTAGTTACAATATAGCATTTTTTCACATGATGGGAATAAATGGGAATTCGTAGCATGTTGGAGTGAAGGTTGTTTATTGTCATACAGTGTCACAATTGAAAATTAATTTGTCAAAAATGTCACAATTGCAAAAATCATGCAAAAAGTCATAAATATGTATACTTTTTCTCTATGCAAAATGTAACTTTTCTTTTGATTTTTGAGTGAGGTTTTTTTTTTTAATGACCTGGACCTGTTCTTAAATGGTTCATTTGATTGTCCTATAAGACTCCTGGGACCTGTTTCAGTGTTTGTGTACCTCAGTATTTCTTACGCAATATTTATATATTTATATTTTTTTATTGCACATTCTTGTAAGAGAACAATAAAAGGAGAATTGGACTTGCATTCAGTGAGACTTTTGCTTTAATTGTGAATCTTGATGCAGGATACATATTTTTGTAACAATGCTACTAAAACAGTAATATTTCTTTAAAATGGTTTCTGGTGATTAAAAACAACAAAGATATACATTCTTATTGTCTTGACTATAAAGGGACAGAATCAAAAAAAAAAAAAAAAAAAACCTAGATGCCCTGCAACAAGCATTCCTAGCACAAGAAGCCTTTTCATCAACATATTCAGAAGGTATTCTGCACAGCTGCACAATGTCAGCAGTATGATCAGTGAGGAAACAAAGAGGAGCGTGTTTTGTGTAAGTAATGAGTCTAATTTTTATTCATATAAGCAAGTGAGCTATACTGTTGAGAGATGTTTCAGGCAGTGTAAGCAGATCTCCTTATAGCACATTGGAATAGCAGCTCTCACAATGGACCGTCCCACGGTGGAGAAACATGTTGTGAAGTAAATCTCCCATTGGTTTACTGCAAATACCACACTAGGGTGGGGGAAAAAGAAATTCAATATATATTTTCATTAATGAAGCAGGGTAGTATATCACAAACAAGCTAAAATTCATCCAGTATAATGTGCCATACAAGTTAGAGAAGTGTCTGGGAAAAAAAAGAGTCCTTTGTGTGAGCGGATATTGTTGCGTACCTTAAAGCAGGCTGGGTGACAGGATATGTTCAGGTGCTCAATGGTGATTTTGGCGTCATTTCCCACCATTTCTCTACAGTATGTACAGGGAGTCATCTCACTTCTAAAAAAGACCAAATAAGGTCATTGTTTAGGGCTAGTATGACAAACTAAAAAAAAAATTCCCATTTACTCACTCGTCACTGCTTGCGCAGTATATGACACTCTATATACTCATCCTTAGGAGTCTACATAATCACATAGGATACATACATTTGCCCCAGAATGCACGAATATGCGCATTTATGTACATTCTTAAGTACAGAAGTGTCCTTGTCACGGGGCTGCTGTATACCTGTCATATGTTATGTGAGATATATAAACATGTTACCTAGAGTAGTAGCTGGGGCTGCTGTAGTTGTAGTTGGAGGATGTTGATGACACATAGTCAGAGCTGCTATAAAAAGAAAGACACTATTGATTCACAGATTATTATTCTATGATCTACCACACAAGCATCTCAGTTATTTCATGTCAGCTACAATAATAATAAAAAAATACAGTCAAGGTTTATTTTGTGCATTATTGCGCATCAGTCCCATGCGGGTCCGCTTCACATATTAGAGTCTATGCAGTTCATGGCAATTTTGGCATATTTGTATTACTTTTGTTCGTATGCAAGCAATTTTTTTCTTGTGTCAAGTCTTAAATCTGAGTCCTAAAGCAAACAAATTAAGAAGTGTTGATTTTACTGAGCCAATTCTGGCAAAATGACTATAATGGCAGAAAATTACTCTAAGAATATAATGCCTCCAGGTTACCTGCCATCCAGAAGTGAATTATTCACATATTCCTTAACATAGACAAAGTTCCTAAAAACAGTAAACAAGAGATCAGGCACTCAACAGGACAACACTTTCAGCTTAAAATAATCAGGTAAAAGAAAGCCTTTCACTGAAATAATATCTTCCCACATACTTCTTGGCATCAGATTCTGGTAACTTCTCATTGTCAGAACTCTCCACTGTTTTGGTGCTGGTTTTGATGGTGGTTTCATAACTATAAGACAGAAATAGTCATTATGTTAGCAGTCTTGTCTCGGACAACAAAATGTGTGACCTCTGATGTACCATGCACATTAAAAGGTTCTCATGTACTTTTATGTTAATCATACAGAGCTACGTTTGACTGCAGAGGACATAAGTAAATGGTGAAAATATAAAAAAAGGCAGCATTTTCAATGCATTTGTCTATGCCAAGGCAGTTTTTTCTGTAAGATCTTTCAAGAAACAATGAGTAACCCAAGACCTAAAGCAGGGCTATACTTATTTAGCTGTTGTCCTAGAAAACATGCCCTATATCTTTTGCTCCAGCGCTCCGCTACTTAATTCTGAAATTAGATGCTAAACAGGAAAAGCTAGTTTAGCCCCTGTGACCAATACATGAGTATTACATGGTGATTTGGCCAGACTGGAAAGTTCAATGCTTGTTAATCCCATTATAAAAATATCTTTGTTGGAAACATCAAGAAGAAAGACTTTTTTAATGATTTATGTTCCTCTTTGGGGAACATCAGGACTACAGAGTGTCACAAAAGTATGTTAATACACTGTAAAAAAAAAAAAAAAAATAATTAATATATATATATACATATAATTGTTTTAACTGCCTTAAAAATTTTTACTTCATTCAACTAAAATATCCAAGTTGTCACTTAAATTAACATTAAGCAACTACAGTGTATTTTACAGTGTACAAATATGAGATATTATATTTAAGCTCTGTGTATTCACAGATTATGCAGTAAGTCTGGAAATGAATATTAAACATTAATCATTACTCCATACTTAATATTTGAATCAAATATTCAATCATTGTGCAATATTTTTATAAACTTATTTCATATGTATATTAATGAGCTTTAAAGTATAAAATAAAAATATTGGTTCACAACCAGGGGAAAATGTCAAAAGGGATCCACATGATGACGTAAATTTTTTAAATTATATTAAAAAATAATTACATTTTTTCCCCACACAATAACTAAATTTTTATTTAGAAACATAAGAATTAGAATCTTAAGCCATACAGAATCACAAATAAATTTTATATATCAACACTGCCACTTTCTGTTAATATTTTTTTTCTTTTTTAAACAACAAGTGTTGACAACTAAGGCAGATATCCATTAGTAATCTCATCATCTCAAGTACGCCTACAAATAGTGGACTTTGCTTGAATTATTGTTTTACGTCTTATTTATTAAAGCCTCCATATATGCAGTGAACTTCACTCAAAGAACAGCAGCACTTACCTGTCCATCTCTGTCTTCCAACGACTGTGGAAAAAAACAAGATGTTGCTGTTAAAAAGGATCCGATGATAAGAAGGCTACTTTTATTTCCAGAGAGTGTGTGCACACGTGCGAAAGTGTCTTTGATACTGTGAGAGAGTTTATCTACAGCTCAGGTGGAGTTTTAGGGTTGGGTTTGACTCAAACTACCTCGCTGCTTCCTTCTTTAACCCATTATGTTATTGACTTTTCATAGCAAAGATCTCTATACAAATAATATGAATCAGCATAGACAGGTTCAGGTGTTGGCCCGAGAAATGAGCTGTGCTAACAAAGATGAGCTTTTGGAGTTACAGTTATGCAGTGCTGAATTACCTCTTAGTATCAGTTGGAATGACATCTTCAGCCAAGGAAACCAAAACGTCTTGTGGCACACTAACAATTAAGTACAAAATATCTTGATTAAAATTGTTACTTAATTAAATCCACTCTGTAAAATGACAAACTGAAGAATTTCAATATTATAAAAATGTATAAAAAAAAAATCAATTAAATCAAATTTTAAAAACAGGTCCATGTAAATTGATTAATATACTTACTCAGCAACTAAATCCACAGGATGCTGAAACCGATCGAATGTATCTATGGAACTGAAAATTAAAATGTACACTATTAAGACAAACCGTATCATGATAATTAATCATAATTTTAGCAAGCAGAACCTGATAAATGAGTCCGCACAATTACCTTGAGTCCAGCTTAGGAGGACCGTACCATTGAGGACTACGAAAAACACATTTATACAGAGAATGAGGTGTTGCCATGTGTACACAGATAATTGTTACACAGTGAGAATTTCAACTTTCAGGCAGAATTTTTACCTCTTTGTAGGCTCACTCGATGTTCGTAATGGATCAAATTCATCATCTGAGCTGAAAAAAAACAAACAAACAAAAAACAATTTCACACTGAGCTTAGAAGCATGCACTGTCATATGGAAGTGTAATTGTGATGCGACTGTTAAAAAAGGTTTATTGTGCTGAGACAAAGTACAGCACAGGACTGTTTTCCTGAAGGCTGTAGAGTATACTTAGATCAACACAATGTGTTACATGACATCTCAAACACAGATCAAACGCTTGCTTGACACACAAGAACCCTTTATGTCAGGGGTGTCCAATTGTTCTCCTGGAGGACCAGCATCCTGCAATGTTCAACTACAAACAGCTTCAAAACATTTACTGCTTTGAGCCCTCGATGCGCAGCAGTCTTCTACAAGACCAGGAATGGTGAACGTCAGTCCTGGAGAGCCACAGCCCTGCAGCATTTTGCTTTAACCCTAATCAAACAAACCTAAACAAGCTAATCAAGGTCTGAAGGCTTGCTAGGAAGCTACAGGCAGGTGAATTTTTATTAGGGTTGGAGCTGAACTCCAGGACTGGCTGTGGCTCTCCAGGACCGGAGTTGGCCACCCTAGTATAGACAGTCTAAGCGGCATTACGTCACGAAAGTATGGACTCAAAGGAAAAATGCAAGGGTTTAAGGTGCAATTTGGGACAGGGCCTGAGTCTGAAGACCTTTATTAACTGGTTCAAGTGTGTGTAATTAAGGGTGGCCCTTCAAGAACAGGTTTGGACACCTCTGCTTAAAGTAAACTAAGAAAAAAGAAAAGAAAAGAAAAGAAAAGAAAAGAAAAGAAAAGAAAAGAAAAGAAAAGAAAAGAAAAGAAAAAATAAATAAACAATGCTGTACCTCTTAAAATTTTCAGTCTGGGTTCTCCAGCTGTTATTGTAGTTAGTGCTGGTTCTGAGAAATGGGAGTACAAAACTATTAATTACACTTCAATACTTAAGTGAAATCTTCATGGTTTTCTGAGTTTCTTTTATGTGTCATTTTTACATTAATCATTCTTAAATTATCTAAGATACTGCATGTGTACTCTTGAATGAAGAGAAAACAAGATGAGGGGGGAAAAAATCACCTGGTGGTACTAGTATTGAAGGGAATAAGATCATCTGCGAGCAGGTCCAGAGTTTTATGCGTCTTGTCTGTCTGAGGCAGAGAACTAGAGGGGAAACATTCAGATCGTTTAGCAACTGGATATATGAAATGTTATCTAGCATAACGATCGATTATTTTAATAAAAATAATACAATTTATATACTTTTTAATGCCAAATGCTCGTCTTGTCTTACTCTGCCTGGACTGTTTTTGTTCCGGTTCATGACAGTTAGGGTATGTCGAAAAACTCCCATCTCATGTTCTCCCTCAACTTCAAAATCATCCTATATCGCTGTTTTACCTTTTTTGTTAAGGGTGTTTAATCTTCTTTGCATGTTCACTTTGTAAAGACTGTGTCGGTACTTCTGCAGCGATGCAGGATGATTTTGAAAATGATTTTTGAAGTTGAGGGTGAAAACACGATTGGAGTTTTTCGACATACCCTAACTGTTTTACACAGAGTAACCAGAATACACAGAGTTCAGGGAGAGGCTGGGATCATTTACAACTGCATTTGGGATCGCTTGAAGCCACATTTAAACTGCCTTTTGGAAGTTCAAAATCGGGGCACCATATTAGTCCATATTTTTCTTATATGGAGAAAAATGCAGAAATGTTTTCCTCAAAAAACATAATTTCTTTATGACTGAATAAAGAAAGACATGAACATCTTGGATGACAAGGGGGTGAGTACATTATATGTCAATATTTGTTTTGGAAGTGGACTTCTCCTTTAAAAAAGTGGCGAAATGATAGTTGACTTGGGGACACAACTTTTACGTAAGTTTATATAAAAATGTATATAATAAATTACATTTCATAATTATGTCAAGAGATAATTAAGACAAAATTTTATATTTTTGCTTTAAGTTTTGCTTTTTTTTATTTAGAGGTTTATATTAAAATATTAGACAAAATGTGGTAACATTTGGCCTCAGAATCATGGTTTAAGTCATTTTTGTACATTTGTATATGAGGCATCAATTTCACAGAATGACCACAGCCTCTGTTTCTTATGTTCCACTCCTTCATGGATCTAAAATAATTTAAATAATAATTGCATGTGACCCTGGACCACAAAACCAGTCATAAGTAGCACAGGTATATTTGTAGCAATAGCCAACAAGAGGTCAAAATGATCGATTTTTCTTTTATGCCAAATATCATTAGGATTTTTAGTAAAGATCATGTTCCTTTAAGATGTTTTGTAAAGTTCCTACCGTAAATATATCAAAACTTAATTTTTGATTAGTAATATGCATTGCTAAGAACTTAATTTGGAAGGTGATATTATCAATATTTAGATTTTTTTGCACCCTCAGATTCCAGATTTTTAAATGTTGCATCTGAGCCAAATAGCCGAGCAAATCATACATCAATGGAAAGCTTATTTATTTAGCTTTAAGATGATGTACAAATCTCAATTTCAAAAAAATTGACCCGTATGACTGGTTTTGTGGTCCAGGGTCACATATGTGCATTCAGCCTCTCTCACCTGCTGTCTGTGAGCAGATCCTGACTGAGATGATCTACTCCTGGGTCTGCTTTGCTAGAGCTGCAGGACAAAGAAATACAGTAATGATGTAGTAATTGGATTAGAATCAAAATCTTTATATTAAAACATATTGTCTAAATATATTGTAGAGCTCTCCTGCCCTCTAGTGGTATGTTACAAAACAACATGTTTTAAAATGTTCAGGGGTTCAACCCCTTCGCTGTAAGTTTGGTCACTGTGGTGCGGCAAAAGAAAAAGAAAGAAGGTCATATAGCTTTAGAATAACACCAAAGTGAGTAAGTAATGACTGAATTGTCATTTTTTGGTTAAACTATCCCATTAAATACACCCTTCTTTAGCGAAACAACTGAGAACCATATAAAACAATATGTTTATAGGATAAATAAACTTATGCAGAAGCCAATATTTTCACTGGATATGTTCATTCACTGGTTTGCGTGAATGGTACGCAACTAAATTGGTATTTCTACATTTATAATTGATGCTGATTATAGTCAGTGTAAACATATAAATAGTGAGTTTAGATCATGTCTGTGACTGTGTGAATCTGACAAGGTTATCTGGGATTGCATTAAACTTTCACATGGCAATAAACGCAATAAATCCACATGACAGTGAGGTCAGATCAACAGCAACAATATCAGCCTTCTCACTCTCTGCTCTCAACTCTTTAATACTGTATGAAATCCCTTTACACATGAATGTGACTAAGATTAATGAACATAATCTTTATATGACGGATGTTATTATGCATGAATCATCTTGTACCTGGCAGGCTCTGTGCTGAAGGATATCAGGGTGTCAGACAGGCTGAAAAGGACAAAAAGAAAGAAACATACCAACAAGTAAGCAACAAGTAAGAACAAGTATGAAAATGTAGCAATATAATGTGCTGCTAAATTATATGCAATTATTTACATTTGTATTAAATATGAACATTAACAGAGCAAACCTTTTCTCTGGAACTGGCTTAGGCTTGGATTCAGGTGCTGGTTTCAGCTGAGCTGCTGGTTTAGCTTCAGGTTCTGTTTTAGTTTCAGTCGCTGGTTTAGCTTCTGATGTGGGTTTAGGGTCACTTGCTTTTGTAGTCTGAGTGGTAGATTTAGTCTCACCTGCTGTTTTAGTTTCAGTTGCTGGTTTAGGTTCAGCTGTAGATTTAGTTACAACTGGTTTAGTTTCTGATGTGGGTTTAGGATCATTTGCTGTTATAGTTTTTGTTGTTTCGATCACTAGTTTAGATTCAGTTGCTGTTGTAGTTTTTGTGGTAGGTTTAGTATCTGTTGTTTCAAACACCGGTTTAGTCTCAGCTGCTGTTTTAGTTTCAGTTGCTGGTTTAGGTTCAGCTGTAGACTTAGTTACAACTGATTTAGTTTCTGATGTGGGTTTAGGATCATTTGCTGTTGTAGTTTTTGTTGTTTCGATCACTAGTTTAGATTCAGTTGCTGTTGTAGTTTTTGTGGTAGGTTTAGTTTCTGTTGTTCCAGACACCAGTTTAGTTTCAGCTGCTGTTTTAGTTTCAATGGTTGGTTTAGGTTCAGTTGTTGTTGTAGGTTTGTTTTCAACTGCTTTAGATTCTGATGTGGGTTTAGGATCACTTGTTATTGTAGTCTCTGTTGTAGATTTAGTTTCGACCACTAGTTTAGATTCCGTTGCTGTTGTAGTTTGTGTGGTAGGTTTAGTTGCTGTTGCTGTTTTAGTTTCAATTGCTGGTTTCGGTTCAGTTGATGTAGGTTTAGTTTCAACTGGTTTAGGTTCTGATGTGGGTTTAGGATCAGTTACTGTTGTAGTTTGTGTTTTTGTTTCATTTGCTGTTTTAGTTTCAATTGCTGGTTTAGGTTCAGTTTTTGTTGCAGGTTTTGTTTCAACTGGTTTAGGTTCTGATGTGGGTTTAGAATCAGTTGCTGTTGTAGTTTGTGTTGCAGGTTTAGTTTCTGTTGCTGTTTTAGTATCAATTGCTGGTTTAGGTTCAGTTTTTGTTGCAGGTTTAGTTTCAACTGGTTTAGGTTCTGATGTGGGTTTAGAATCAGTTGCTGTTGTAGTTTGTGTTGCAGGTTTAGGTTCAGTTACTGTTTTAGTTTGTGCTGTAGGTTTAGTTTCAGCCACTGTTGTAGTTTCAGTTGCTGGTTTAGGCTGTGTTTTATTTTCTAGCACTGGTTTAGATTCTGATGCAGCTTTAACTTCAGTTGTTATTTTAGTTTGTGTTGTAGGTTTAGTTTCAGTCACTGGCTTAGGTTCAGATTTAATTTCAGGTGCTGCTGGCTTGACCTCCTTCACCACTGGTTCAGGGTTCGATTTAACACTGTAAATAAAATAAAATTATAGTTGAGACAGTGCTAAGCAAGAAATAGGACCATGACGACGTATAATTGAGAGATGCTGTGTAGTTTACCTTTGCACAGGCACAGACTTAACAGATGCTGTAGTGTCATCATCATCACTGATATCCACCCTACAAACCACATACATACACAAAAGCAAAGAGGATGAGGAAAAAGGTGATAATATTACACAGGTAAAGTGGGACAGAAACATAATATTGTGTTTTTTGTTTTGTTTAATGGAAGCAGATGCACATAATGATAGATGAGTAAGATTATTCTGTGCCATATCAAGTGTGCCAACTGTTTTCAACTGTTTTCACTCTATTTACTTTGGTCAGTGTGTGCTAGTACCTTTTGGCAACAAAGGAAGTGCCTATATCAACAGAGCTGTCAGGCTTCTCTGAAGATCTGGAGATATTAGATGTGAACATTGTGCAATGAGGAATAGGATATGCATTCATCTTAATATTTTCAGCAAATAGCGGTACAGAGGAAAATTAAGAATAAAAAGGGAAAAGTCACTAGGATGCACTGTGTTGATGAACTATTGAATGAACTATTAAAGTTGACTATTAAAAAGAACAGCTGCCCATTAGTTAACAAATAAAATATACATGAAATATGAAATTTGTTACTGTGTTTTTATAGTTATTATTTTGGAATACATGTAAAAATGCTTAAAAATCATTTGATGAAACATATTATATTGTTTGTTTTAATAAATAGAAATGAATTACATTGTTAATGTAAAAATACAAATTATTTAAAAAATGTAAATAACAACAGCTGTCACCGGAGAGATACACCTTTTTACCTTCGTTTGCCCTAAAGCGTGTGTATTAAAGGTACATATTATTGACTAATGTGCCTGGTATTACCATGACACATATCCAAAATATGGTACATTTCTAGAAGTATTTTCAACAAGACACTTACTCATATTTCTTTGCAGCTGACATTACGTATGAACGGCGATTTGCTGCCGATCCCTTCAGCACACTGCTGGCTGCCTCTGTCCTACACACACACACACACACACAAAGAAAAGGTTATTTTATGAAGAGAAAGATGAAGTCACCTTGGATAAATCAATCGGTGGAGTGTGGTCTCTCACCTCTTTTCTATTTCCTCTGGACTCAGAGATGGTTCAGACTGCACTGGCTTTTCATTGCTGGGCCGAATTGTGTGTGGGGCTCTGGGAGAAGAAAATGTATGGAAATAAACATAATTAAAAAGTGCTGAAATGAGCTCAAATGCTTTATGTGCGTGACCCCCATGCTTGAGTGTTTTCGGGTAACTTACATTTTCTTGTAAGTGTCCGATGGCTTTTTGTTGAAGCTATTTATTCCGCTAAGGGAGGAGAGACAAATAGCATTTCTAAAACTGATTTATCTTTTATTAGCAATTACAAATCATATATTAAAAATGTAGTTTAAGTATAAAAATACATCTATATTAATTTAAGGAATGTATTGGTGATGTTCTAATGTCTATAGAACGAGTATTCAGAGTGTTCTTACGCATATCCATTGGTGGATGAAGTGGATGTTGGCTTAGAATCGGTTTTTGTGAATACCCCTCTGCAAAAGAACATTTTCACAAATGAGGAAAATAATACAAAGGCAGTGTTGATAAAGATAACTTTTGACTGAAAGAGCATTCTCATTACCTGATTATGTATCCAGATGTAGGTGTTTTTGGTCTGTGAATATATAAAAATACTGTCAATTTTAACATGTAAAAACATGGTTCTTTTAAGAACTGACAGGTCCTTTGGGGAACCAAAATAGGTCTTCCACGGCATCACTGTGAAAATCCCCTTTTAGAACCTTTATTTTTAGGAGTGTATATATTACATATCTATTGACCCTATTCTCTCATTTTTCACAAGCCGTATCTCCTCCTATCACTCGTACATTATCAGATATCTACACTGCTTAAAAAGCACATAATCTTATAATAACAGAACATTTCAGCTCACTTTTTTTTCATTGCTTTTTTTTTTCATCCACTTCAAAAACACTTTTTTTTTACTTCTTATGAAACAACCAGCTAGACAACAACGAGTCAAGCTTCAAAAGCAGACATAGAAACCTTGCTATCAGTCAACAAAGCCCTGCAGTTGGCAAAAGCATCTGTACCATCTGTACCATTCTATAGCCTTTAACACAGTAATTCACCAGACCCTTATTGTTCACAGAACTGCACTTCACTGGTTTGAGTATTACTCTACAGACAGGTGTCAACTAACTGCTGGTATGCCTCAGGGTTCGGTTATTGGTCTTTTTCACTTTCTGAAATACACAACATAGATGTGACCTATCATCCAGGAACGTAAATTTTCCTTACAGTCTTACAGTGGTCTTGGACTGCCAAGAAATTGAAGAAATTGGGGATAGTGTTTGACCACCATCTAAACTTTACAGACCACATCACCAAGGACAAATAGTCATGCAGTTTTTTTTTTCTTCTTCTTCTTTTTTAATGCTGCACAACTCCTTATTTGGTCTCTTGTCATTTCCACACTGGACTATCACATTGCTCTTGTAGCTCAAATCTCTGAAACTGATTCAAAATGCAGTGTTGTGTTAGGTCTTCAGTGAACCTAAAACAACACAGCACAGTTCACAAATGACTCTTTACCTAGCCATTATCCTCATTTGTAGGTCATTGTGGCCTTTTAAATGAATAAACGTAAATGCAGACCTCATAAAGAGTAATAATGCGTACTTTTCTGTGTCGGATATGGGCTGGGGCGCATTGACTGTGGGTGAGGAAACAGGACTTGTTTCTTCAAATACACCATTTGAGCGATTTGCTCGCACTTCAGCGACCCTACAAGAGAGAAGGATGTGTTAGATAAATTGTATTGTGTACTTTGAACTTTGTTATAATATTTATTTCTCACCATGGTTTCTCCTCCTCCTCCTCCTCTTTCTCAAGATTTTCTTGCTGTCGTCTCTGTATCCAGCTGCTGTCTCCTTTCAGAGCGGTGCGGACCTTTGTGGTCCGCAAAACCGACTGTCTGTCCCCCTCTGAAATCAAGACAGCCCAGAGCTTATCATACACAAACATATAAAGACATATTTTGATATCACTAGACTACACTGAGCCAAAAGGTTGATTGTTACAATTGTATGAGACAATGCGATGAGTGTTTAGAATTAAAAAAAGAAAAGTTGAGTGTGTTAAGCAATGTGTGACATGTGGCATGACAGGATTTGATGCTGTGACGCAGGACATCATTGTTTTGGTTGTAAGTGTGGAATGCCATAAATTAATAGCTCTGACTTATGCACAAACACTGACAGTTTGACATGTGTGAGATTCAATAAGATGAGACACGCTGAAACATTGGTTATTAGAACTTACCTTTGGACATTGTTAGTGGCCCTCTAGTCAGAAAGGTCTAAAAACTTCCTCAAAAGACACCTGGAGTAAAGAAAAAAAGGGTCAGTAATTAAAAAAAGGCACACTAAAATATAAAGACAGAACAAATGTTTCTTGAGCATCAGAACAGCATATTAGAATGATTTCTGAAGGATCATGTGACACTGAAGACTGTGCTCTAAATAAGTCAGTAAAACAGGGTCCAGCTGTGTTGATATGAAGGAATTTTCAAATTTTCACAAATGTTTTAAATATTTTAAATCACATACAGTAATGTCCATAAGCTTATAAAAAGTCCTGTATAAATATTTAAATAGAATAATATTTAATAATATAACTGTTTTTACTGTATATTTAATCAAACAAATGCAGCCTTATTGATAATTAAAAATAAATGAATAAATAAATAAGTAAATCGATCTCAGCAACCCCACACTTTTATAGTAATAGTAATGTATATTAATAAATTAGCTGATTAAATCATTTTTTAAATTGTTTTAGTGCTGGATGCACTGCACTTTTTTTAATAATCAAGTATACAGTGAATTACATGGTTTGAGCTATGAACTGTATGTACACAACAGTGGCAAACTGTTGACAAGCTAAACTACCACAATATATATTTCTTATTTTGAGACTGCCAAACAAAAATGTTACACAACTCCCCTTCAAGAAATTCCCACAAACTAAAAAAAAAAAAAAAACATCCAGGAATATCTCCAAGAAACTGTGAGACTTTCCACATCCACCACAGAAAACAAGTTGGAGAGTCATACTGATGGCATGTCAAAATAGTTTCAGTTATGCAAGTCAAATTACTTAATTTATTTACAACAAAGCCCACAAATCATGAGTTTGTTTATTTAATCAGGTTGTTTCCAACCGAAGATACAGATCCTAAAAAGTACATTCATGACTTTCTTTTCTAAACCATGTAGAAGAGCCTGTCCATCCAGACAGAAAACACACACACTATCTGACAACAAAATCTGAACACTTGATCATATTCAGCAAATTTCAATGTTTCTTACATTACATGCTGAATGTTAGCCTACCTGTTTTTTTTAATACTACATTATTGTTTCCAAAGGCACTTTCACATAGTTGTTTGGAAGAGTAACCATGATATATAATGTCCAAATGTGACATAGGGCTTTATTGCCAGTAAACAAATTTTCTAAAGTCCATGAGGCCAAAGTCACTCGTACAATCCTCATTGCACCACAGTGACACAAAATGACCTTCAAGAGTCAACACTTGTGCAATACAAAACGTTTGAATAGCGATTGCGACAGTGACAGAGTGAAAGCCAAATCAAAGATATGAAGGTAAAAACACTTTTACTCTGCTATATAATCAGGTAGTGCAGATGAAACCAGCAGATATATAGACTGAACTGTAATAAAAATGTCATCAGTAAGTAGCTGTAGCAGTAAGTAGCTGCCAACCCCAAACAGTCCCATAACACATTATAAACAAGTAGGTTTGTGAAGTTTTATCAAAAGGAACAGATGACTTACCTTATTAATGTCAGTTTAGCTGCAGTATGTAGGCAGATGCACTGAACAGTGCTAGTGATTTCGACTGACTGATTGTGAGCTCTGTCAATACATACACATTCTGGGGAGGTGTTCACTGACAGCTCTCTCCTACATCAAGCAGGTACGGGCGTGGGCACAGACCCGCTTAGCCAGTCAGGTAGGCCAGGCCAACCAAACCTATAGGTGTGTACTCTGCATGTGTGTGTCTATGTACTTCATGTTTTGGCTGCAGTGGGAGGTATGATACTCTCCCACATTTATTTGTGGAATTATGTTGCATTTACAGCACAAATTCAGATAAATGTACACCAAACAGTACTGGAAATGATGTCACACAAAATCCGAAGTGGCTGAATCGAGAGAGGGTTAAGCTGCCTTCTGCATAGCTAAAAACACAAACGCACGCACACCGGTGTCCAGAGGGACGGCATGAGATCACAAGGTGTTCCTGAGGGACTATTCTAGAAAAGCTTCCAAAAATAACAGCATGTACCACCTACTAAAGAAAGGCTTGAAGTCAATGAAGAATAAGGATGTCTGAAAAAAAAAAGAAAAAAGACTAACTGAAAAATCTACATTAAAACACATGCCAAATCTTGAAAAGTAATGTTTTTTTATTATTATTATTTTAATTATAGGGATGTAATTACCCTGTAGCAAATAGATTTCACATATATATATGTATCATTTATTTACTTATTTTATTTATTTATTTTTAATTTTACCAGCTGGACCTTTAAAAAAAATCTAATTAATGAAAAATTCCAATTTTTTTTTTTTTTTTTTTTTTTTCAGAAATTTGTCATAAAATGTATATTCATGTAATTGTATTCATGAACACACCTTTTTATAATGAATACACCCAGTTTTTTTTTTTTTTTTGTTAAAAAAAAAACACATTTTTCTATTTATTTTCATTAAAGCGTTGAGTTGTGATAGATATGATATTTTTACGCTGAACCAAAAACTCACACGCCGTAGACTTTCTAAAGTAATGCCTGCCTACTAACTGCTTACATAAACTTGTCAACAATAACTCAATGTTCATTGGAGGTGAACGGCTGAGTCACTAAATGGAGATTGTGAGGCTGATCCAAACCACACTATTTAAAACAGGTGGGGTGTGTACAGTCTCTAGGATACTCACTAAACCCAACAACCAGTGTTCTGCTGCCATCAAACACGCACACACCTGTGAACATGTGAGAAAGCTAACAGGCCTGATGTGGTTTCACCATGGGTTACACCTACTGCTACAGGACAGGAACAGGTTTGACGACTGTGAGTCACAGTGATAGCGATTCATATCTGTGAGTGGAGAATCTCAGCTATCTGAACAACACCCCCAACTCCCATCCAACGCCTGCTTGTGGAATTGCAAAAATGCATCATTGCGGAAACACTGCTGTCGTATGTCTTTTGTGCAAGATAAAAAGCATCACTAATACATGGCTAGCATGAAGTAATTCATATGCGATTGAAGGTGTTCAACATTGTAGAGGAGGTAGAACTGGGCAGAGAAAAAAAAAATCAGTTGGTAGGACACTGTACATTCATCTTATAATTACTCTAACGGTTACAAGATGGATCATACGTCATGATGATTAATTCTTTATAATTAAATTATTTGTAAACAAAAGTAATTGATTGCAAGTTAACATTAATTGTGGGGCAAACTAGCATTTAGGTCAAAAACATGAAGGGCTGATAGTAAATGACATTTTTTTTATATTTGATTGAATTATTTCTAAAATGACACAATTATGTGCAAAATGTTGCATTACGTAAGTAAAATGGGAAGCGGATTCCATTTCATTTTAAGTATCCAAAAAAGAAACACGACACATTTAGAAACTTGATTTGAAATTTATATGTCAAAGTTCTGTCCAATTCCTTTGGACCAAAACAGAATGGGACCAGTGCCCACAAGTGCTATCTGAATTCAACATCACTGTTGAACTACATGCCGTTACATCCTGGTAAAAAGGTACATGAAGAATAGGAATGATTAAGTGCATTGTTAATATAGTCTAGTAAACACTGGTAATCCAATGGATACATCAAATTAATAATCATATTGCGGTTCAGCAAACAGTAATTCATGTCAATAAATCTCCAGCTTCGCTGTGGTGTTACGCTCCCTTCTGTAGATGTGGGTAGCTCTCCACAGTGCGCACTATCGCCTCTTGTAAAGGCACCGGTGGCTGGTAACCCATATCCTTTTTGGCCCGAGTGCAACTGTAGTAGTGGTGGGTGCCGGCCAGAGCTACTCTCATAGGGGTGAAGGTGGGTTTGATCCGGATCAGTGGCCGCAGTACCAAAGCAATCAGCCACAGCAGTAGGGCTATTCCATAGACCAGTGTGTAGGGCAGGTGGTATCGTGGAGCACTGTAGCCCAAACCCACCAGAATCTGTGACATGAAATCCCAGAAACGCACCGGCTCATCGTTGGTTATGTGGTAAGCCTGTTAATATGAGAACACTGAAATTGAATGCGGTGTGTTTCTTTCACTTCAGCTTGGTTTAAATGGGTTGTAAAAATCTCATTGGTTTTCATATAGAAAAATGCTAATTCCACTTGTTCAACACTTATTGAATTATTGAATTGAGTATTACATGCTCATCTTGAATTTCATTTGATTAAATACAGTATAAAAAAGGTTCACCAAAAGAGCCGTTTTCCAGTAGAGGTAAAATGTTAAAAAAGACATGTATTTATTTATTTATGAATAATTTACTAGTTTACAATTTTATCTATATTTAAATTTAAATTCTGGGGTAGATTTTAACTCCTAGTGAGTAATAATAATAATTACAAATATGTTTTAATAACTATAAGAGTATTTTAAGAAGACTATAATACTTTAATAGTATTTTAAAAGTAGAAAAATGCTAATACCACTTGTTCAAGGCTTAGATTAAATGCTCATCTTGAATTTCATATGATTAAATACAGTATAAATGTTTGCCAAAAAGCTGGCAAAATGTGGTAAAATGTTAATAAAGACATTCATTCACTCATTCATTCATTCTTTCATGAATAATTTACTAATTTGCAATTTTATCAATATTTAAAATTAAATGACCTTAATTCAGAAGCAGATTTTACCTCCTAATAAGTAATAATAATTACAAATAATTTTTAATAACTATAATAGCATTTTAAAATGACTATTTATTTATTTATTTATTTATTATACTGCATACTACTACCAGTTATAAATAATTTACTAACTTAAAATATTATTATTATCAATAATAATAATAATAATAATAATAATAATAAGTAATATTTCCAAGTAGATTTTTATTATTACACTATGTAAAAAAATAAAATAAAATAAAATTGTTTGTTTATAAATAATTCACTCATTTACAATTTTATCAATATTTAAAATTAAATGGCATTAATTCAGGGGCAGATTTTAACTTTCTAATCATTACAAATAATTTTACTATCTAACCATAATAGTATTTATTTATTTATTTTACTTTATATATATGATGATGATGATGATGATGATAATAATAATAATAATAATAATAATAATAATAATAATAATAATAATAATAATTCCAAGTAGATTTATTACTACACTATGTAAAAGAAACATTTATTTATTTATTTATTATATTATCATCATCATCATTATGCTTAAAACTATAATAACACTAACATAATTTGTAAATACTACTACTACTACTACTACTACTACTACTACGACTACTAAATTATTATTTTCTAGTTGTTGTTGTTTTGTTTTTGTTTTTTTATTGTAAAGTAATAAATCATTATTTATTTATAGGGTTACAGGATCCTTCATTTTTAGCAAAGGCTCAATGAAAGTTCCCCAGTACCAACTGAAATAAATTAGCCACAAGTCTGCCACAAATAAATATATTATGTGAGGGTCTTGGAGACCAATGTCTTTTTTAAGCATTTTCAAATAGAGGAAGTGTCCCTATGTCATGTTTGCTGGCAAGGCTGTGCAGCAGCTTTTTTTTTCTGTAATGTTTAATTAACCATTACTTAATGGGTTTAGCTGCTGACACAGTTATGGCTAGCTTAGATGAAAAAACACTAACCCAACACTAACCCAACTAATTTCACATTTTTAATCACACTAAAACATTTTTATTATTATTATTATTATTAATATTTTTTAGAGGTAATTTTCACATTTTCCAAGACTGAATAATTATACGACAACACTCAAGGTATCTCGAGATGTGCTAAAAATCTGAATAAAAACTGCATATAATAAGCTTTATTGACCATTGCTGATTTAATGAATGACTGAAAACCCCTACAAGAGATTTGAGAGTGTTTTTGTTATTAATCCCTGGAAATGGACCGTCAAAACTTGATGCATCATTCATGTGGGTTGTTTACACATTATACACACACACGTGCGGGACTAAATCTTTGAATGCACATCTAGAAACATCTCTCGCTCATTCAGTTTCTCACATACTCTTTCACACACATTCCATACCTGACCGCAGAGTGGAGAATCAGCCTTAAGGTGTTCAGCTGCTAAAATATGCCCATGAACTACATTCTCCACATAAGTGAAGTCCACAAGATTGGATCCATCTCTAAAAAGCAAATCAGCATTAGACAGCACGTGATTCACTTAAAGATCACATCACCTCCATCACATTAACATACGGTGGGGTCCGGACGTCAAAACCAACATCTGAGATTCAATATCTAATTTAAAGCAGGACATACAACAAAAATTTAAAACAAACAATGGTGCAAAAAGAATAAATCAGATTTAAAATTCTGCACTAGGTCACCGATCAAATAAAATAAATAAAAAAATAATAATAATAATAATAATTCACACAGGTGGTCAAATTTTCTTGCTTACATTGAAGCACAAGATGCTTTCTAGATCATTCTCAAATCATGCTGCAGAACATGATCTTCAGGTTTTGTGCATGCCACCTTTAA
The DNA here is from genome assembly GCF_022985175.1 of Labeo rohita. Taxonomy (NCBI): domain Eukaryota; kingdom Metazoa; phylum Chordata; class Actinopteri; order Cypriniformes; family Cyprinidae; genus Labeo; species Labeo rohita. The sequence goes on along the minus strand of NC_066882.1, from coordinate 30,146,306 downwards.
TGCTGCGGGAGTCCAATCCTGTTCCTGGACGGCCACTTTCCTGCAGCATTTAGCTCCAACACACTTGCATGAAAGTTTCTAGTAACCCTGAAGGTCTTAACTAGCTGGTTCAGGTGTGTTTAACTGTGGCTAGAGCAAAGGATCAGTAGCAGGGTTGGGAAACTATCCATTAAAGCAAAAAAAGACCGCTCCAACAACAACAAAAAAAAAAAGTCAAAACATATTTAATACATGCAAAAACAAACTATTTTAAGTAACCGTTGACTATTGTTGTTAAGAACCCTTGGCCACGTTGAGCTTTCTGGCAAATAACACCCCTTTGTGGTCGGTGCTCTCCGCTGAGTCAGCCAGACAGTTTACCAACGTTATTGTCAACAGATAATTCGAGGTGTGTTTTCAAATATTTCTAGCTAAATTTTAAAAAGAACTGAAATATTATGTAACTTCTGCTTATAGGTGTATACCGCTTTAATTCAACTGTACTTGCCACCCGCTATCTCTGTTGGTATCAGCATCAACCACTGAAAAACCCATATGGGCCAAAACACTTCCATTTCCATTACAATATGTGGTCGGATATGGAGCACTGCAAGATTCACATTTTCCAAAACACTGTACACAGTACAGAAGACAGTATGACAGAGCACTTCTGTCACAGTAAGCACCACTGCTGCACAGTCACTGGGATATCAGAGAGATAAGTGTTTGTTTTAGAAATGTCCATAGTAAAATACCTTAGGAACACAAACACTCTGAAAGTGGTACAGAAATGTGCTATAAGTGTGCAGTGTGGACCAATTATCTCAACTGGACTGAAGCACAGGTGAGGCCAGTGTTTGGACAGGCCTTCAATAAAACAAGGTGGGCAAAGTGTAGCATATAGAAACTGCATGTAAAATTGCCAACAGACAATACAACGCAGCACAAAGGTTCAAAAGATCAAAAAACAAAACAACTACAACAATTTTATAAAAGCAGGTGTGCCCATGCCCACCTGAGCCCACCCAGGCCCCACTGTAGGTTCACCTGTGGACTGAACACAATTTGGTCTTCACAATATCACTGGGTTAACAAATCTAAGCAATAATGGTTTGGCTGGGTACTGGTGCAATGCTCTTTGGTCTTTTTTTTTTTTTTTGCTTTATATTTTTTTCGCTTATATTGTTGCTACTTCTAAGTTTACTACTATGCTTACTTTTATTACATGGCATTTCATGTCAAAACAATTGCTGACAGTCAAGATAATACTCCAGGTGACAGTGTGCCACCTAGTGGATTAGTGGACTCTCTGCACCACTCTCTTAATGTGGTAGTACACAGGGGTTAAATTGGGATTTTTTTAGTTTAGGGAGTGGCTCTGTGGTGTCAGACTTTTATATACAGCAACATGCAAAAATTTGGGAACCCCTTGCAGAATCTGTGAAAATGTGAATAATTTTACAAAATAAGAGCGATCATACAAAATGCATGTTATTTTTTTTATTTATTACTGTCCTGAGTAAGATGTTTAAATATACTCCATAAGACAAAAACATAGCTGAAATTATTAAAATAACCCCCTTCAAAAGTTTGGAAAGCCTTGGTTCTTAATACTGTGTTTGGTTACCTGGATGATCTACATGAGTCCCTTGTTTGTTCTGCAGCTGAACTGAGCACTGACCTTCAGAAAAATCCTCCAGGTCCTGCAGTTTCCAGCATCTTTTGCATATTTGAACCCTTTCCAGCAGTGACTGTATGATTTTGAAATTCATCTTTTCACACTGAGGACAATGGACTACTTACGCATTCTACTTATTACAGTTTGGAAGTTTCCGGTTAGCAGTTAGGGCTGGCATTTCTTTAAAAAAAAAAACAATTAATCATATTCTCTGCGTTAACATGAATCATCTTCAACCGGCTGAAATGTTACTATAAATATATTTCCCTTCTGTATGTGCATTCTGAATAATAAAAAAATGTGTTTTCCCACTAACCTGCCGCATTCTTATGAACAGTATTTTTCTTTTACTGATCATATTTCATACCTGTTGAATGTACGAGTTTGGCTGATTAACACCCTTACGAAAACTAACCATGGTTTTACTATAGTAAGTGTGCCATGTTTTTTAGGGTTTTTACTATTTGTACAATAATGCTTTTACTACAAACAGCATACCATCGTTAAACTAAGTGTAGTAAAACCCTAAAAAGTTAATTTGTGGTTATATGGTTTAACTTCAATTGCAATTTTTGGTTTTATTTGTAGTAAAACCATGGCTAATTTATTTGTGCGCGTTCGTGCTCTTATTCCGAGCGTCTACTGCTTATTCCATTGCTTAAAATGGCTGAATGAATGTGTGGTAAAGGCCTTTTTTTTAACAATGTTAAACATTTAAATCATTTTTAACAGTAACACGGTGCCAGTGCGACTACTTTGAATATTCATATTTTGATATTAGGCTACACACAGTGAAATGATGACACAGAATATGACACAGAAGTGATTAACATATTTAATACAGATAAAAAAAAAAGGTTAATTATGATCTTATTCATCAGGGCCCGTATTCACAAAACAAAGGCTAAAAGTAGCTCATAACTTGCCGATTCAGGAGCAAATGTAAAAAATAATGGGCCTGTCAGTCCTAAATTTAGGACACCTACATTTTTGCTCTAAAAGTATTTCACAAAGCGTTTTACTAGCTTCTAACTCTGTGAAACGCTGGGAGTAGTGAAGAAGAGTCCTAAGTCACTAAGACCAAACCACAAACTATCCTAAAATGGCTGTTGCTGGCAATCTCCCTTGCAACGCAAACATTTTAGAAAAATTTGACGATTATGAGCTTTTATAAAGGTATCACCTTTGGTTTTTGGACTTTCTCCCGACTCCAGATTTTTCTCAAGATAATATCCTTGTTTTCATTAACCAGCTGGGCAAGAAGTAACAGCTTTTCTTGCATCTGGTTTGGTTTTCTTGTATGTTTGCATGTCTTACTATCAACCATGATTATTCTAGTTAAATAAAAGACTGTTTATATGCATATTCACTAATTGTTTAGGATAAGCATACATGTAAGAGGCTGACATTTAAACTGAACATATACTTGTTTAATTAGTGACACTTAGCCTGTATTTTAACATCTTTATTTGGATGTGGCAACATTTTTAATTTAAAACTTTATTTGAAAATGGCAACATAATATCGCACACTACAAAAATTTTATGAATAAATCACTGACAGAGACGCTTCCCCTATCAGCCGATCACTGTGTGCATAGTAAGCATGCTGACATCATCCATAGCAAAAGGTCAACCCCACCTTTACTCTTAGCTTAAGACTTCTCTCTATTCCTTAGTAAAAGTTTGTCAAACAGCTTTGTGAATAGGTTTTAAGAGAAAACTCTCAGCTAAAAACTTCTACTGCTATTTAGGAGAACTCTTAGTGTTAAGATAAAATATTTTGTGAATACGGGCCCAGATCAGGCCACTAGTGTAGAGCACTGACACCCTGTGGTGAAACAATCACGTATGATTACCAGCCACTGCTTTCTCGGATCGGTTTATGTTGGATTAAAACCACGTTCCGATTAGTTTGGGAAATTCTAAACACAGTAATCATCAGAATATGTCTTCTCCTGTCTCTGAAAATTTCCGGATTTTGAAATCATCCCATGAACTCTCATTTTTATTAGGCGTTTAAGTCAACTAGATGATTACCGCACACTGAAATTTTACATAACCGAAATATGTAATAACAAAAATATGAGTCGTCATATTTCAAAACGGAAGTGCGTCACAAGGCTCAGTGCAGGTAGTCCACTGAGGGACTCAAACACAGCTGTTAAAAAAAGGTTCAAACATTCACTGATGCTCCAGAAGGAAACACGATGCATTAAGAGCTGGGGGGTGAAAACTTTTGAACAGGATAAAGATGTCCATATTTTTCTTTTGTTGTTGAAATATCATTTTTTCCACTTAGAACTGCCCTTCGGAATCAACAGAAAATACTTGCATGTTTCCAGACAATTTAGGTACAATTTACCTTGATCTTCAAATTCAAAAAGTTGTCACCCCCCAGCTCTTAATGCATCAGGTTTCCTTCTGGAGCATCAGAGAATGTTTGGACCTTAGTGTGAAAAGATGGATTTCAAAATCATACAGTCACTGCTGGAAAGGGTTCAAGTATGCAAAAGATGCTGGAAAATGAAAGAATCTGCAGGACCTGGAGGATTTTCCTGAAGAACAGTGCTCAGTTTAACTGTTCAGAAAAAAAACAAGGGACTCACGAACAACTATCACTAAACAAAAACACAGTCATAGATCGTTCAGGTAACCACACACAGTTTTGAGAACCAAGGGTTCCCAAACTTTTGAAGTGGGTTATTTTAATAATTTCAGCTTTTTTTTTTTTTTTTTTTTTTTGCATTATTCTGAAGCAATATTCTCATCAGTATTTTTATATTTAATCCAAGGGCTTTTTTTTTTTTAATACCTTTATAGAGGACATTTCCCCCCAACCTCATTAATGCTTCTTAATATTTCATTTCAACTTCTTACATTTGATCTATAAATTAAATTACAACAATATAATTGTTGTTATCTATACGTTATTAAATTAAATAACTTTTTTTTATTAATTAAATAAAAAGACAACTACATTCAATAATGATATGAGTTTTTTTTTTATATTTGTTTTAATACACAAATAAGAAATGATGGGGGAAAATTATACATTTAAACAAAATTCAAACACCAGAAGGTGACGGCAAGTGAGTCACTGAGTCGTTCATTCAAATGGTTTGCTCAAACGGCTGATTCATCAAATGTTTATGCATGGGCTAATGACTCTTTGACTCAATATATTTGTTCAAAACACTGAATCATTCAGCAATGAATCTACTGGTTGCCGTGAGATCCGCTGTCTTTCTTTGGAATTATTTTCGCTGTGAAAAAAAGTGACCTAATATTATTGTATTTGCTTATTGAACTACTGAACAGACATGATGGTGAAAATGTTGTGTAATATTGCCTAACTAACTGTATTTTTAATATAAAAACTTTCCATTTTGAATTTTTACCTCAGCATGTTGAGTTTCTTTGCGTTGTGCATTTTGATTTCTCCTGGAGAGCTGTGTGAGCCTCGTTTCAGCAGAGCAACCTTATACCTAGCTATATCCACTCTTCAGCACTTACTCTCGTTATTTTTGGTTATTGAGGTTTTAATCAGGTTAATTGTCTGGTGTTAATAAAGCATTAATGTCGAGCCCTGTGAGTCTACAGAATGTGCCGGGGCTCAGCCCTGGACGGCCCCGGTCCAATTTAAACCCTGGTGGTACAGAGACCTTTCAGTAAAATGCTAATATCGCTCACCCGATAATGAACTTCATCTTTCCTCTGCGGGCTGTATCTACTAGGATGGGTACTAACTGCGGGTCCCGAGGGCCAAAGATGCCATGAGGACGAATAGCGACAGTGAGAAAACCCTTCTCTTTACTGCAGGCCTCCAACACCAACTGAACAGACAGAAACAGAGATTGTTGATTGCAATGCTTTGGAGACATGGATGATTTAGTACATGTACAAAGTAGTAGTACAAAATTCAACTCATTAACCACTTGGTTTGTTTGATTAATTTCAAAAGAGAGCAGAAGTTCAAGTGTAATGTTACAGGGACATGTAATGCCATTGTTATGATTCATACCCACCTTTTCCTGTTGGATTTTAGTCTCTGTATAATAATCAATTGGCTTTTTTGCATAAGGCAAATCCTCTCTCCCATTCTTGATGTCAGTTCCTTCAAACACCACACTAGCACTGCTGGTCAATATTAATTTCTGTAAAAATATCATAAATGTCAACAACATAATTGAAATGAATATTCTGAATTAAACAATGCTCTCAATTACCACAAAAAGTCATTTTAAATCCCTTGTTAGATTTTTTTTTAATTTAAAAGAAACCTCTCATGCTCATCATATTTACTTTAATTACTTCATTACTTCAGTGTCACAAGATCCATCAGAAATCATTTTAATATGCTGATTTCCTGCTCAAGAAACATTTTTGTTATTATCAATGTTGGAAACAGCTGTGCTGTTTTATCTTTTAATCTTTTAATTTATCTATGCAGAATAACAGTATTCTCTTTATTTTTTTACAACATCACTGACTTTAAATTTTTAAATGAGCGTGTATATTTATTTTTACCATCAGCTGACACACGATACTTCTATGTAATACATACCTGTACTCCTGCCTCATGACAAGCCTGTATGACAGTCTGTGTCCCATCAATATTGACCCTCTGAAACAGAGCGCGGTCATCGCTGCCTGGAGCAGGTGAAGCACAGTGAAACACTATAGATACATCTTTCAAAGCCACCAGCAGGGCCTAAACAAGACATCAGGAGAACAGCGAAGAGAGGTGATCACAGGGTAAATGTGTCAGGCTGATTCTGCCAGATCAAAACTGAACAGTCCCCACCTGTTTGTCACACAAGTCCCCTTGGTGAAACGTCACTCCTGGAAGTTCATAGGCCTGTCTGATATCAAACACATTTACTGTGTATCCTCTGTCCACTAAACGTTCCACAAGGTGCCTGCCCAAAAATCCAGATCCTCCAATGACAGTGCAACGCTTGCTGCTCTGCAGATATTTACAATATCAAAACAATTTGAATTTATTGTCATTTGTCCCTTGCCTGGCAGAAAACATATAATATGTACCATGTCTACAAACCATGTAGAGCTTTCAGCACAGATAAACATTGGTAGACATGGGGCAGAAAAATACAAACATCCACAAATGACAATAAAATACAGAATAATTAAAAGTAAAAGGAATGTATGATGGTCATTGTGCATTGTGAGATATATGCAGATATATAAATGCACAGTAAGGAAACAGAAATGAAAAGTGCATTAATATTAATGTGTTGTCATAATGTTAATATCCTACATACACAATACTGCGGATGGGCGCAATTCAAATCTGATAGAATCAGAACAGGTAACTTGAGGTGTTTCAGGTGTAATACTCACCGGTCTCACACGAGTTGCCATGTGTGGATCTTTCAGCTCCCGACAGCAGTCTACAGATTAATAAAAAAATATTATATCTGTTTAACTGCAACTATGTGACACGCGGGTTGACCTTTAAAGCATTTGCTGCACAATATTTTCAATTTTATCAATTTTTAGTTTTTACTCGGATTGAGCTGTTCAATTACTGAAACTTCCTTTTACGATCTAGTTACGCTCGAAGCACAATATATACATACTTTTTCTTACTGAAAACTCTGTTAAGCAGCACTCACCAGTTTTTCTCAAACTAGAGGTACAGCTGTAGTGATTACGAAGGAAACACAAAGAGCCATATGGGCAGAGAGCCGAGAAACCTCTGATTGGTCGAGCCAACTATCAGGACTCAACCTGACAAGTGATTCTAACCAATGAAAGAAGGGCTACGTCAAAGAGCGCCACTGCGCGGACCAATCAGTAAAATTAACTTCAATACAGTCACCTTCCCGTGACATAACTAAATACGCCCCTACATGTGATTTTTAGAGTTTATTATTTAGGACATTACAGGAAAAATTAAGAAATATACATTTTTTGAGATATACAAATAACAAAGCACAAATAATTACAAATGGTTCAGCTCTCAGTCTATACATCTACAAAGTCAGAGTTGGAAAAAAATGTTGAAAAAAAAAATGTCTTTGTATGCAAATTATGTAATATCCAAGGTACACATTTCTAGTAATTGTGCAGTTAATTCTCATATTGTTTTTTTCTGAAAGCTTTGGAATATTTGCCCTCTCCCCAAATGTGTTACTACCGAAACACAGTAATAATAATTTAATTAGACGGGTTATATTGACCTGTTGCTTAAATCTACATTGTAAATATATATTTTTTCTATTTTATTAAAAAGTTTTCAGAGGTAAATCAATAACAGTTACATTTCTAACAATATTTCAAGTGTGATTTATAAGATTTGTTGCATTTTGTATCCAATTTTTCTTTGCAACAGGCAAAAAGTTGATCATACTGATTTCAAAGAAGAATTCATTAGTTTTAATATACATTGAACCAAAAACTATCATAACATCTTAGTTGATAATTCAGTATACTTTATTTTTGACAAAATATCCCATGTTTTGGTAGCGACCATATCACATTACAGCATTTTACCCCACATACTAAAACATTACTAAAAATACTGAAATACCAGCATAACATTTTACCCACAAATACATACTAAAACATTACTAAAAATACTGAAATACCAAAAATTAGCATAACCGTACTAAAATTGTATTTCCCACAAATAGTGCTCGGTAGTGACATTCCTTAAAGTTACACACACAGATATTTCAGACTTTTCAATACATTTACCTCAAAATGATGGGGCCTATCTACTCATAATAGAGAGCAACATATTAACATTTCCTGATCATAAATGTAGGGGTTTAGTTAAACTCAGTCTCAGCCAATGGACTAAAACGTACACTGTTTCAGTACTGACATGACACATTTTTTTTAAATAATAAAAATATAAAATAAATTATATAGAAATATAAAATAAATTATTATTATTATTATTATTATTATTATTATTATTTTAAATTTCACTTTTTCAAAAAAAAAAAAAAATCTGATTTTTTTTAAAAAGAACAATGGAAAAAAAATGTCAATGTCATTTTCATTTTCATAGGTTCAGGTTCAGGACAGCCACCTCCCAATTACAACTACCCAATAAAGGATGATTATATATATAAAGGACCTTAGCAAACATCTAAGATTTGACATTTTTTAAATGGAGACTTTTGCGCAAAATTACGAATCTTACTATGGCAAATAGACTTGACGCGTAATAGACTTGGAGCGTCTGAAACGTAAGGTTTCTGCCGACGTCTTCCTTTCAGCCAATCAGTTTGGTCTACTGACCGAACGTCACGGAACGTAATTAATATTCAAAAGCAATGCCTTCTCCATAGTATGGTTTATATTATTCTCCACTTGCTGGGCTTCTCCTGATTAAGATGGTGAGTCACGACGAATGCAACTATGTCGCGATCTGTGCTTTATATGTCTATTTATGCTCTTTTAGCGTCCGTTTAATTGTCATTAAATTTAAAATTCATTCTTCAGGTTTGTGTTACATACGTAACCGTAAGTGTTATTGCTACCGGTCTTTCCTTCTTATCCTGGGGGAAAATAGAGAGAAAACTGTCACCAAGGCATTTAGGAGTGAATTTGCAACCCAGGCTAATTAAATCCTAGTGTTATTTAAAAGCAGATAATATTGTTGTCCCCTTATTTCTTCCGCCTAACATTATTCCAGCTTAAAATATATATTATGTGCACCGCCTAATTTTTTGTTATGTCTTGTTTTGTATTCATAATTTGAAATGTAATGTACACTGCACAGGACTGATCCTGTTTAAATAAAGGCTCTATTCTATTCTATGTAACACAGGCCACTAGTCCCAAAAGACCCTCATTGGGGGCAGTAGCCCCTCGTAAAAAAGCCAATCCAAAGCCTGAACTGACAGAGGAGCAAAGGCAGGAGATCCGAGAGGCCTTTGAGCTCTTTGACACTGATGGTTCTGGTTATATTGAGGTGAAGGAGTTGAAGGTAAGATATAAAGCCATTAATACATGAGTGCAGATTGCATGCCACTGCCAGCCATGTATTATATCTGTATACAGAGGAGTTCAAACATTCAATAAAAATCTTTATGATAAATGTCTTTTAAACTTCGAAAAAAAAAAAAAAAAAAAAAAAAAATGAAAGAAGGAAAATGTATGACTTACTGAAATGAATCCAAACCTGAATCATTTCACTAGTGCATTAGACTTTTGTCTAAAGTATCTGTATATATATATATATATATATATATATAGCTGTATAGCTTTTATATAATGAAGAATTCTGCTCCAGGTGGCAATGAGAGCGCTGGGGTTTGAGCCTAAAAAGGAGGAAATCAAGAAAATGATTGCAGAGGTTGATAAGGATGCTACTGGAAAGATCTCTTTCAGTGATTTTCTGACAGTGATGACTCAAAAAATGGTAAGGATGAATGCCAAGATATATTTTTTAAAATAAAAATTCTAGTTATTTCAGCCAGGGTAGGAAAAAACTCTTTATTTCTTATTCTTGTTTGGAAATGTTAAGGCTGAAAAGGACTCCAAGGAAGAAATTCTTAAAGCTTTTCGGCTGTTTGACGATGATGAGACTGGAAAAATATCTTTCCGAAACCTAAAGAGAGTGGCCAAAGAACTCGGAGAAAACCTCACAGACGAGGAGCTGCAGGTACAAGAGTAAAAACCTGTGTGTGATAGATGATGGATTTCTCTTTAACATTAAAACATTTGTATGTTTTTTTTTTTTTTTTCATTTTATTTTATGGCTGTCTTTAGGAAATGATCGATGAAGCAGACAGAGATGGTGATGGAGAAGTTAACCAGCAGGAATTTCTTCGCATTATGAAGAAAACAAGTTTGTACTGAATATTATCAGAAGCACAGGAGTATGAGAAATATTAATTTCAATGTAGACATTTTCAATTTTTTTTTTATTTTTTATTTTTTATGATTTTGCCGTTTTGTGCACAGCACCATTCCAAAACCTTGATGCCTGTCAACCACAGTGGTCATTTCAGATCCATGTGGATTTGCCAAATAGGAAAATGTCAATTGTTTACACTTCTCAAATCTTATCAGTAAAGATAGCATATAACACAGATTGTTGTGAGCAAGTCATATATGGTAAGTTCTTTGCACTGAAACATTTAGTGAATCTGTCATAACATAGGTAAATCTCACATAGAAACAAATGTTATGGGGCCATACTTCAAAATAAATAAATAAAATGCATTTTGCATAAAAAAAATTAAGGTTATTTTTAGATTGTGACATTATTTTCATGAGTAAATTTTCATGGACCCCCAAATGTGTCTCGCAAACATAAAAACACTGCCATTAATTTATGAAAACGTAAAAGATTGTATTAGTAAAAAAGACTATTACAATAATGTGAATGTATAACAGTTATATCCAATGCTTTGCTTGAAATGGGAATTTGGAGGGAAATGTGCTTAACTGTCTTGACAATATCACAGTATGAAAAACTGAAACGGGCCTAAAATATACCAAATGTTTTTCATGTAAAATGCTTTTTTTTCCCTCTTTCCAACTTGCTTATAAATAGTTTACCTTTAAGTTTCTGCCTTATGGTATGTTTAGGTGTTTATGAATAGAATATGACTAAATATTTGAGAGCCCTGTTGAATGATTAATATATTAAGGTTTACAATCTCTTCTGTTGACTTTAGCATCAGTGTGCTCACTGCGCTTTCAGGGACGTCTGTACTTCAGCCCTTCTCTGTGCCTCAGCTTCTTTGAAGGAGATTTCTGCAGTGTTAGTAAATACATACTGTGATCCTGTGGTTGTATTTTTTCCTCTTCATGCACCATTACAAATTAGTTTCAGATGTTTTGTATTTAAGTATATTTGAGATACTATTTAAGTATTAAATAAAATAAATTGTATTAAGCAGCCGTTACTGAGATGATTGGTGTTTTATTGCCTCTCTTGGTTTCCCTTTAACATACATAATGCAAAGAATTCTCCTACACCTTCTAAGCAGGGTGAAATAAAACATTTTGATAGATGTAAGTGTGAAACTGAACAACATGTGGTGGTCTTCACATTTAAAATATATCATTAGGGGGAGATCATAACAGAAAAAATGAACCAACTTCAGTTTTGCCATTATATTTTGTTAGTATCATATTGTTAGTGTCAAGCATTATTGCTATACGTGTCCAAAATTAACTACTGTTCAAATGTTAGAAAATAACACTATTAAGCAAAACTGGTTTAATAAACTGATATCCACCTTATTGTTCAATGTGGAAGTAAGCCTATGTGTTGAACTGTCTGCAATACAAACCAGTGTTCATAAATAAGATAATACTTTAAAATACGGTAAGACACACCAATTTGAAACATCAAGCAGCAAAACAAGCTTCGATGAGACCTATAAAATTTAAAAATGGCCGTGTCTGCTCTTACAGGAAAAATAAGTTTGATAGGTTTATGTTTTAACAGCCACAGTAAAGACTGTGATTTTTCAGGAAATACTGTTCTTTTGAACTTTTGATTCACTACAAAGATAAATAAATAAATAAAACCTGATTCTGTTTCCACTAAAATATTAAGCAGCACAAACGTTTGCAACATTATCATTCACCGCTTCTGGCTGGTGGAATGATCTTCCAACCCATATTCAGAACGCTGCTTTCCTGACGAATTTCAAGTGACAGCTGAAAACTCATCTCTTTCGGAACTGACTTCATCATAAAAAAAACCCTTTGTTTTCTTTTTAATCTTTCCCTGTCTAGCTTGTGCGAAATTTGGTATTACAAGCACTTCCTGTGTCTATTTGCCTCTTTAAGACAAATCGCTTTATGTATCCCCCAGTTATAAGTTGCTTCCGATAAAAGCATCTGCTATAATAAACGTAACATTTCTAATAATAAATGTTCTGTAGTGTGTTAGATTCCATAAAAATAAAAACAAATGAATGTAATAACGCCTTTGTTTATTCTGAAGTAAAAAACATCTAAACAAATAAAACATATACAAGATAATATAACCAAACAACGTGACACAAATACAAATACAAAAAAAAGGACAGGCAATCCCTTTGATAGCAAGAGGTAGATCTTTAGACTCAGCAACAAACCCGTAACGAAGTAAATGAACATATGAATGCGGCTCATACATCATAAGGCTTTTCTGGCCTTTAACCACAAATAAAACCATTTCACAGTATAAGACCAAATAAAAAGAGCCTGATGAAGCCCAAAATGCCCACAACATCCATTTCATTCCCAGTAAGTTGACACTGCATATGAACAGAATTCAAACTGATGCAGCAGTCTTGGTTTAAGGTATTTGTGACTCGTGTGTCTGATCAGAGGTCAGCTTTGACTGAGACGTGTTTTGCTGGCGAAGTCAGCGCTGAGTTTGCGCATGACCTCAGCATGACTCTGGCCTGCCAGTTCCTGTCTCGCTGAGCTGTAGTTTTCCTTCACGAAAGTGGCGAAGGGCGTGGGTGCTCGCTGCTTTGCGGGTGTCAACAAAACCAGCTGTCCAGTGCACAAGGCACACACAAACTTTGTGGTGTCCAGGGACTTAGAGTGGCGGCCGATCCTGTGAGGGATATAAACACTCACTATTAGGGACAGAATTTTCATTTGTGTACAAAAGTGCAGTCGCATGACTGAATTTTTGCAGGCAAAACAGGTCACTTTCAAACCAGGCAGGGGAAATCTACACTGTATTGAAATTACTTGATTTTGCCTGTAAAAATTTACCAAACACTGTTTAATGTGACACTGCTGCAAGCAGGACAGTTCTGCACTTACGTGTTCTTACAGCGGTTACACTGATACTGGTACTTGTAGTTGATGTCATAACTGTGGCAGCGGGTAACCATCGGTAGCTCAGGATGTGCCAGCATCGCTTTACGGGCATAAAGCCTCCAGAACGGCCCGTGCCCATCACGCACATTGTTTATTAGCCATGTGGCAGCATGACACATTTCATGGACTAGCGTATCTCGTAACCGATCTGTAATTGGAAACGCACGTGTTTATTTCTAAGTGTCGAGAGCGGTTGAGAATTTCAAAACCGTAATGAAAAGTACCTGCAGAGTCACAAACTTTGACAGACAGCTCAATACGAGCATATCGTTTCCCAGTGCCACGCTCCTGGCCTGAGACGCAATATCCTGCTGTCTTGCGCATCTTCTTGTTCCATGTGACAGACATGTCAACGGGAAGCTGAGGGGTTGGAATTTATATTGAAATTAATGATGTGAGGGGAAAGGGAAGATGAAACATGTATGATGGTGGCACTGATAATGCCCAAATATATCAGAACACCAGCTTTGCCTGTAATCAGTTTTAAACAAAGTTGTCAAAACAGATATAACATATTTTCATAATCTTCACCAAGTCATCTATCTAGTGAGTGACCATGATGAAAGGATGTAGTTGTCTATGTAATGGGTTGGTTCTGTTGAAAACTGGAAGTCTGTTTCTGCTACTGAATAAGAAGTAATTGTGACATTCTATCTTGCATTTGCGAGCTTACATGTTGAAATTGACTTTTTTTTTTTTTTTTTTAACAACTGCGAGTTATAAAGTGAGAATTTAGGGATAAAAACTCAAAGTCAGATTTTTTTCAAGTGTGACTTTTTCACCGTTATAACTGTGAAAAAGTCTGTGACAGTTATAAACGGGTGCACATACATGGCCAAAAGCAGTTTTTTTTTTTTTAAATATACTAATATTACTTATTTATATATATATTTTTTTTTATTTAAAAAAACAAAAACAAAAACAAAAAGTGCAATATCACTTTTTTTTTTTTTTTTAGTTATATTTAATGGATCACTATGTGCAGTGTGAGGATCAAACCAAATCTCCAGGTGGTCTTATGAGATCCTAGCTGAAAAACTTGGTTATTAAATAATAAATAAATAAATTAATTAATTAAAAAAATAAATAAAAAAAGAGATGAACAGAATTGAGGATTTATAACTCACAATTGCTTGTTATTAACAGAACTGAGTTATAAATTTACAATTTTGAGGAAAAAACTGAGATAAACAGTTGTAATTAAAATAACACATTAGCGGACTGGAGGGAATAATATAAAAAAAAAATTCCAGAAAACTTCTTGCACAAAAGAAATTCAAGCACTTTCAAGGACCTGTGTATTTCAAGGACCTTTCAAGGATCTATGTATGTTCATTTTCAAAAACTTTCCAGGGCCTTATTTTTTTTTTTTTTTTTTTTTTTTCAGATTCCCAAACTTTCAAGGACCCGTGGGAACCCTGTGGTCTCCTCAATTTAAACTTCCTTCAAAAATGTTCACTGCAAACTCTGGACTCTGTGCCCATCAAAGGTCTTATTTTTTTCTGTGCCACTAGACAGTGAAGCAGTGATGTTCGCTTCGCACGCACACATCAACATCATCTCTTTTACACCTGCACTCAGCAATTCAAAACTTAAAGGGATCGTTCATTCAGAACTAAAAAATTAAAATTGCTGCTAATTTACTCACCTCAGGCCTTCCAAGATGTAGGCTACTTTTTTTTTTCTTTCTTGAGTATAACTATAATGATGATTTTAAGCTGAAACTGGTCCTTGGTGATTAACAAATTGCAAGTCAGTGGCTACTGTCCCTTTGAGAATTCAAAAAGGATACCAAGGAGCACTTATTAATACCCATGGCTCCTGACTATATATTAAGGTCTTATGAAGTTAAATGATTGGCCTGTGCAAGAAACTGAACATTATTTACAACATCATTATCTGTAATCCAGAGTCTCAAGCAACCCCTCCAGAGTGATGTTCGAGTTCACAAACAATTCATTCGTTTGATCCAGTTCAGATCATGATCTACATAACTCAGTCAAAACTCATTGTCAGACTTGCTTGAATCACTGACTTGCCAAAATTAACCAGAACACCAGCATATCTATGAACAATGCACAGTTGCATATACGGGAAGTCATCGCATTATTACGTTACCAAATGAGTGAATTGAAAATTTATTGAAACTGTCCAAAAGTACCAGTTAAAGGAAAATAATCATATTTACCTGTTGCTTGAGGCTCTAAATTACAAGTAATAATGTTGTAAATAATGTTGTTTCTTGTACAAACAGATCATTTTGCTTCATAAGACCTCTATATATTGTCAGGAGCCACAGGTATCACTTGTCTTCTGAGATGTTTTTTATTTCAAATAAATTGTGCACATAAAACACCATTTCCATCCAACGAGACAAGGAGAACAAAATCGCCACTTCCTGATAAACTTGCACTAAATACCACTATGAAACATAGGAGAAGCCACTAAAAATATTAATTTTCATATATATAATAAACTGCTTGTCCCTCAGGGCGAGCAGTAGGGATGTGACGGCGAGGACATTTTCCCACTGGTTAATCGACATGACAACACCGGTAATACCAGGATCACCAGGGGGAGAGGTTATGGGTTGTTCGTTATAGTTTTCCCTCTTTCCACTCTTTTCTTCGCTTTTAAATGCCCATGCACATTTTACTTTCAAATTAGCATCAATTCGGCATCAATTGATTGAAAGGACAACAACAAAACAGTAGGACAAACTCACTTACATTAAACATGGAATGATTAATTTATTAGCAAAACGAGCAAATGATTATTACAAATGGAACTGCAGACTTCACTTACCTTACTGTCAAACACACTGGTGTTGTAGAGCTGGTAGAGTTTGTTGGTGAGTTCCTCTTTGTTCTGTTTGAAGCTGGTGCAGTACGATGATCCAGGTACAGATAGAGATTGCAGGAAGCAGCCAGGAGTTTTACACACCACCACCCTGACAAAATGAACAACAGGACATGAATGTCAAAATCCACTGCTGACAGAATGTGTATGGTTTTCAGAGAGGCAGCTCTGGGGTGATTCAGAGAGTTAGCAGTACCTGCTATTGGGCGGCGCTCTGGGCTCAGTATGGCTCACTGGTCTGCTGCTGGGCGTCTGCTGCACTGGGGTGTGGGTTGTTGTTGATCGTTTAACCGGAGCTTGGTTAGTAGCTTTCTTACCCACAGCAGATGGTGTTGACAAACAGGGAGGTCTTGGTTTGGATTCTACATAGACAGAGAATGTGAATGGAAAATAAGCAGTTCTTTTTGTAGTTCAGATGTGTGAACAATATTTTAGAAGATATTTTCAATCAAATAAAAATATCAAATACAGGTGCATCTTAAAAAAACAAAATTATATTGTGAAAAAGTTCATTTTTTGTTTGTAACTCATTTCAAAAACTGAAATGTTCATATATTCTTGATTCATTACATGTAAAGCAAAACATTTTTAAAAATTTGTTTTAATTTTGATGACTAGAGCTTATGCAAGTCAAAAATCCAGTTATCTCAAAATATTAGAATATTTCCTAAGATCAATCAAAAAACGGATTTGCAAAACAGGAAAGTTCAAGTTCTTTAAAGTATGTTCATTTATGCATTCAATACTTGATCGGCAGCACAAATTACAGCAAATTACTTGCTTTTAGCACAAATGACAACATCAGTAAAGTGTGGCATGGAAGCGGTCAGCCTGTGGCACTGCTGAGGCACTATTAAACCTTCAGCTCATCTGTATATGGTTGGAGCAACTGTTTCTCATCTTTCTCTTGAAAATATCCCATAGATTAGTATGGGGTTCAGGTCAGGCATGTTGGCTGGCCAATCAAGCACAGTAATATCATGGTCAGCAAACCACTTGGAAGCCACTTGGGCAGGTGCTAAAGTCCTGCTGGAAAAGGAAATCAGCATCTCTATTAAGCTTGTCAGCAGATAAAAAGCTTAAAGTGTCCCAAAATCTCCCGGTAGATGGCTGCACTGACTTTGGACTTGATAAAACAACACCAGCAGACGTCACGACACCCCAAATCATCACTGACTTCAGAAACTACACACTGGACTTCAAGTAGCTTGGATTCTGTTTCTCTCCAGTCTTCCTACAGATTCTGGGATCATGATTTCAACATGAAATGCAAAATTTACTTTTATCTGAAAAGAGGACTTTGGACCACTGAGCAACAGTCCAGTTCATTTTCTTCTTAGCCCAGGTAAGATGCTCTTGACATTGTTTCGGTTTCAGAAGTGGCTTGGTAGCCCTTTTCCTGAAGACATTTGAGCATGGTGACTTCTCCATGCACTGACTTCAGCTTCAGTCCACTCCTTGTGAAGCTCTCCCAAGTGTTTGAATTGGCTTGACAGTATTCTCAAGCTTGCGGTCATCCCTGCTGCCTGTGCACCTTTTCCTACCCAATTTCTTCCTTCCAATCAACTTTGCATTTAATATTCTTTTAAAACAGCACTCTGTAAACAGCCACCCCTTTCAGTAATAACCTTCTGTGACTTAACGTCTTTGTGGAGGGTGTCAATGATTGTCTTCTGGACTATTGCCAAGTCAACAGTCTTTCCCATTATTAGAACAAGAGATATCCAGAATTTATACTGTAGGGATGGACATTTAATGGAACTCAAACGTCAATATTTTAATATTTTGAGATACTGGATTTTTGACTTTCATGAGCTGCAAGCTCTAATCATCAAAATTAAAACAAACAAACAAAAAACTTTTGAGATGTTTTACTTTACATGTAATGAATCTAGAATATATGAAAGTTTCAGTTTTTGAAATAAGCTACAAAACAAATTGAACTTTTTCACGATATTCTAATTTTTTAGATATACCTGTATATGCATCAAAAACTTTGATGCAAAATAGGAAAAAAAAAAACTAACAAATAATTAGGCATTTTCTTTTGCAGTTATAGCTGGAAATTATTTAGACAATTTAGCTCCATGACAACTATAACCTAAAAATCACACAGCATTATCAATTGATACTTCTGAGATTATTACAACTCATTCTCACAATTTGACAACCTCATAAACATGTCACCAAGACAACTGCATTTATAAGGATCTAATTTTCTTTTTAATCAGTGTGGCATTTTTCCTTGTTGCTTTCAGCACCTGAATAAAAATTTTTACCCCATTTTCTTAGTAACACGATAAATTGACAGCTACTTTATTAGTGATTAATAACAAAGTATATGCATTCTTATGTGCGTCAATGACATAAACATCAAGTTGTTAACTGTGTTTGTTCATACAGCACATACCAAACGAAACTTGCTCTTAAAATTAGCTTGTAAAACCTGAATATTTAAAGGAGACCTATTATGCCCCTTAAAAAAAGAAAGAAAGAACGGTTAGCATGCTTTGCTCGAACTTTCGCCATGGTGTTAGAACTTCTTGTTCTTCCTCACATTTTCTATCAGGGCTCTAGAGTGCGACCTAATTTCTCAATGGTGCGACTAAAGAAATCTGAGGTCGCACCGGTGCGACGAGCCGTTCAAGGGCAAAAAAATAAAAAAAAAATAAAATTTAAAAAATTCTCCACGACTGTTGTCCAACAGGCACACATTAGGCCCATATCGTGGTCTTAACCAATCAGAGATAGTGAAGGGGGTGTAGGAAGACCATGGCCGGCAATTAGTGATGCGCGGATGGCGGTTATATCCGTGCGCGCTGCGGATAATCCACGGGTCGGGTGGGTCGGGTAATAAAAAAATGCATTCTGATTATTTGCGGGTGGGTCGCAGGTGGATGAGGTAAATCAATGACGCAATTAGCTACATTTTCTAAAATGTGAACCCGTTTTAATTTTTCATCAGGCAAACAATTTTGTTTGTGTGTGTGTGTGTGTGTGTGTGTGTGTGTCTCTGTTCACCTGTACGAAAAGTTGTGACAGAAACATTACAGATAAAGTTTGAAAGGAGTTACGCCTGTGTTAATGCTATTGAGTAGGGTAATATGCAGTGATGTAGTGCAGAACCTGCGTATACCCATTTCTTTATCAGTCGACTTTGCGTACGCCCACTTCTAAATCCACTCTGAAGCGCATCATTCAGTAGTGTCCTGCATTAGCCAAAATCATGACAGGCCACCATTTCTAATTAAATTGTATGTGAATAAATGCTAATATTTGCTCAAATCACCCAGTAAAGACGGTAAGGACCGCGGCGCCGGCTTCCTTTGAAATATGTTTGATGATTGTACCTGATGCGCCCGTGCCCGCTCCGTACGCACCAACACCAGATTTGCTGCCTGTTCATACGCGAGAGCATGTCAAGGGAGGCACGCCGAGTATTAAAATAAGAATTATTATTGATTACTAATTTGAATCCGCACATTATAATGAAAACAATACATTAAAAATGTAGATAATTAAATTTTTATGATCAGAAATTTCTTAAACTGGGTGAACCCCTGTAAACTTTTGTCCTAGGCGTGCAAACACCCAACTGATTTCATCAGAGATTGCGGAGAGTCACGTCCAGATGTCAGTTAACGTTACTCTTTTTAGCGTGGATTTGGCTTAAAAGCACGAGTGACTATAAGCTTATATAGGTGTGCAGGGATGTGCAGATCAGCTGAATCTGCTGTTAAAAATGAACCATCCATTCATCATATTATCATGCAAAAATAAGAATTAAAATAATTGTAAATGGCGAATAAATGCTATGTCCGAAAAAAAACTTAGACACACCAGTGCAACCAGTTCGTCTAGAGCCCTGTCTATGTTGGTATATGTACCGGGGACCCAATTATAGCACTTAAACATGGTAGTCAATTTTGCCAAAACTAGCCCCCCAAAAAAGACTGAAACCATGTGAGCTGTACCTGTAGGTGGCTTTGGGCTTGCACATGTTCTGCCTCCTAGATTCTGATTTTGTCTGACTCGGTCCAATAAAGACTGGAACTCCTCCTCAGAGCTGCATGTGTCCTCTCGACCGGTTTGTTTCGTCACAGTGATTGCAGGTGGAGCAACATAAGGTTTTGCAGTATCCTTGCCTTTACTTGTGGCATGATGGTCCTCAGATAGTGGACGGCTGTGTCTGGTCTTCCAGGTGCTCTTGACAACAACGTTTCTGTCATCATCACTGTCGCTCAGAAAGACAGGAGAATCGCAGAGAGATGGAGGCCGTTTCTCTGTCTTCTGAACTGATTTAGGAGTTCTAGCAGTCTTGGCTTTCACTGTGCAGAAACAACATAACTTCCTGGATACACCATTTCCACCAAAAAAAAAAGACACGCTACTTGATTGATCAGAGCAATAAGTGCAGTGAAACACTCAAAGACAACCATACCTTTATTAATGGAAGGTTTCCTCTCAGTGACAAAATCGTCATCAGATGACATGCTGTCAACTACGAAGCGTTTCAAACTGAGGGATGAAATATAAAAACTGATGAATGACAATATACTGAAGAACTTGTTTTTGGCAAATAATGCTACACTGACCTGTCATCACTGCTACTGACAGACTGCGACCGGACTTGCGCTTTTGGGGTTTTCACTCGATTTAAAACTAGAAAAAAATACAAATGTATAAACTGTCACAGCTCTCACAATCAGTTATCTAATTTGAAAGCAGTTGATAAAGAACTTACATGTTTCAAATTCATCATCGCTTTCTGAAGACAGAACTGGAATTGGTTCTCTAGGGGGAAAAAAATAAAGGTTATTTAGTTCTGTCATGTTTTTCATATATATATATATATATATATATATATATATATATATATATATATATATATATATATATATCACCATATATTAGCCTTAGGGCCCTATGAAATCTGTTTTATCTTTTTGTTTTTTTTCGCAGTTTAAATTTTTCTGGACTCCTTTTTAATGGTTAAAGTGAATGTTATTAATCAAAAAGAATGTCTAATTAATTAAAATCATTGAACGTATACAATTTAACATTAACTTAAAAGTTTAACAAAAGTTACATGTTTGGGACCCAATATTTTTTTTTTCCTCTCACCTTATGTTTTAGCATGTCTAATTATCTGAATGCATAAAAACAACTTATTTTTACAACTGTCTTATGAAATCCTGTATTGTGCATTTAATTTTTTGCTGGCTGAAACGTAACCCTGGACCACAAAACCTGTCGTAAGTAGCATACCTATCATAAATATATAAAAACTTTTTTCTTTTTATTAGTAATATACATTGCAAAAAAACTTCATTTTGACAACTTTAAAGGTGATTTTCTCAATATTTAGATTTTTTTTGCACCCTTAGATTTCAGATTTTCAAATAGTTGTATCTCGGCCCAATATTGTCCTATCTTAACAAACCATACATCGATGAAAAGCTTATCTATTTAGCATTTAGGTGATGTATAAATCTCCACTTCAAAAAATTATGACTGGTTTTGTGGTCTATGGCCACAAAAATTGTATGATTATTCATTAAAAAAAAATAAAGTTTCATTAATTTTTCAACAGCAGTAGTAGTGGTAGTATTACGTACATTCTACTAATTAAGAGTAATACAATTCTGGCACAAAGTTTAAGTTAAACCAAATAGGATTTATATTCAAATAGTCTTTTTGCAGCTTAATATTTTACAGATACTAGTCCATATCGTGATTTGATTGAAGGGTAATGACCTACTTTTGATTAATTAAAAATAAAAAAATAAAATCTTTGACAAATTCAATGACATTCCATTTTCATAACTGCATTTCTGGCCACATTTTCCATGAATATCATAGGGCCCTGCAGTACCCATTGCTTTATAGAACAAAATTAAAGATGCAAAACTTAACCAAAACTGTTACTTCAGCTCGAGGACATGATCATGAGATTTACATCAGCTCATGAACATGTGTTTGGCACCATAACTATAAATTAAAAATATTTTTCTAATTTATAAAATTCTCACCTTGGTTTCAGTGCAGCTGATGCAGACTGTTTAAATGTAGATTTTGGTGTAGCCTTTGCAGCAAGAACTAGTGAGGAAAAAAGAAGAAGAAGAAGAAAAAAGAATAAAAAATTAAAATCAAACAAAATTCATAAATAATGTAAGAACACATCCAAGCACAAAATGTTCCTCAACCCAAACTTACATTTATCAAAGTCCTCATCATCTGAAGTCAACAGCACATGTTTTTCACGAGACTGATTCTCCTTCCCTGAGCTGTCAGTGTCAGAAAGCAGCAGTCTGTGTGCTGGATCTGTGCTTGAGAAAGGGCTTGAGTCATAACTACCCAGCGCTGGACATCTGTTCTTCTTCAAGCTCTTCCTCAACTGAAATAAGAGCAAGAGATATTTGAAGGACAGGCTCTAATGAGATATCTTGGGATGAGTTTATGTAAATGATGCTTATGTTCATTATAATTACACCACCTTCTCTTCAGCTTTATCAAGACCTCCATCTCTGTCCCAGCCCAGCTTTTCAGAGACTCTCTGAAACAGAGATACAGTGCCGGGATCCATCGCCACACGGAACACTACCGATCAGCACTTGAGCACTTCACTCTCCTGTTGTCACATTAATAAAGACTGATTACATCAAAAATGTAAATACATTTGAATAAAATAAACTAAACTATTGCAATTGAAGGCAGCTATATATACTTAAACACACCGTTTAATTTAATTGGCATTAACTGCACAACTGTAAGTTATACAGTGTTGCCAAAGCTGAAAATATATGCAAAATCAGACAATGCATAATTAATATATGATTAAGCTAAAAATATAATACATGATAACATTTGTGAACATTTAATATCTAAATACTCCAATCCTGTCCTGCAGAGTTTAGCACCAACCTGCCAAAACACACTAGCCTGGAAGATTACAAAGATTACACCTTGATTAGATTGTTCAGGTGTGTTTAATTAGGGTTGAAGCGAAATTATGCATCTGACTGTACTACTTCGAGATAAACCTGCCGTTTTTAAAAGGTAACGTTAATGACTAAATGTCCATCACTTATGATATAAACAAGGAGTATAGAAGTAATATAATATAACGTTACATATAAGTTCTTTATATATAACCCATGCCTATCATCAAATTATAAACTCAGACCCTTCTACCACTTAATAATAAAATAAATATCCAACCCAAACGGCCTTTTTCGTGTCTGCAATATCTACTCGTTCCCGTCGAACTACACAAGCGAACACGTGACAAACGTACACACTTACTAATAAACGTACAGTTATTTTTAACCAGAATGTTTTGTTTGTTCAACTTACCTGCTAAAACTGAATTTAATATATCGCACCTTCAGTCAAACAAGCAAAACTTTAAATCATCAGCTGACTGCGCGACTGTGCAACAGCGTTCAAATTTCCCCAACCGGAATTTGTCATCTGAGTGAGAAAAACAACTTCCGGTGTTACAATCTATTCGGTTCTTGAAATATTTTTTCCACTGGGTGGCGCTTATATGAATATTTCTTGGTTTCCCCAGCGTGGACTTGTTTTCTCTTTTTTTTTTTTTCGTTTCAACAACATCTTAACAGAACAGCATAGGCTAACATAAACACAACTAATATTATTTGTACTCAGAAATTATATGCATCTTTGTTGAAAGCTGTCCCTGCTGGTTTGGTGCAGTTAATTAAAGGTGCATTGTGTTATTTTCCTGTGATACCAAGATTAGGTAATCTGATTATCTCAGGTGTAAATTTTACAGAGCAGAGCTGTAAAAATAAGGTTTTAAGAACACTAGCAAATGCACAGATTTTCCCTTCTAAAGTAAAGAAGAGAAGTCTTGTTTTTGATTTTCCAGAAGAAGTTCAATTTAAAAAATATTAATGATATTTATCCCTGTAGTGAGTTTCTCAGACATAGATTTAATATGGATTGTAATGAGTGCACTTTTTGTGAAGCTGACATAGAGTCATTGGAACATTTATTTTATTTATGTAAATTCTCTAAGAAACTCTGGATGACATCTCTACTTGGTTAAGTCTGAAATATGTGATACCTGACTTTGATTTTAAAATTGTAAAATATTTGTCCTTTTGTCGGAATTGTGATGTCAAATTTTTGGTGAATAATATTGTGATTTTGGCCCATTATTTTATTCATAAATGCAGATTCTTTAATAACCCCCCCCCACTTTCTCACTTTTTCAGAAAGATTTAATGATCTTCTTCAAATCTTTAAAACTTATGCGTCATAAAAAAGCCCTTAAACTATGTAATCTTTTGAAGGTATTTTTTTGGTGATTAAGCCCTTTGTATTGTGTTTTATTTTTATATTTATTTATTTTTGTATTTATTTTTCTCTCTGTTTTTTCAATTTGTTTATTGTGTTTATTTATGTTATGCTGCTACTTGGACTTCTTGGAATTTTATTAAGATTTTTCTTACTGTTGTTTACTTGTTTTTTTTGTATGTTACCTTGAAGCAAATTAAAAAAAAAAAAAAAAGTTATGGCTGTAGACAAGTAAAAAAAAAAAAAAAAAAAACACACAACTGTAAGTCCTCACAGACTGAGACACATCTAAATGAATCATACTATGACAAAGAAACAAACCGCCATAAAAGAAATTAATCCAAATAACATAACATAAAAGAAAAAAACATTAATGCAACCGTTTTTTTTTTTTTTGTTTTTTTTACGTGAACAGCTCAGATCCCATCTTACATCTTATCAGGGGCGTTGTTAGGGTCAAAAAAGATAAGGGGAAAAAGACCCCCATCCCATTACATGTGGGTATATTACCAAACTTTTTTTTTTTTAAATAATGCTTTAGTAATTAAATGGCACAATAACAAGATGTATTACATATTCATGTCAAATTAACATTAGCTGCCAAATTTAAAAAAAGAGAAAAAAAGGAAGAAGATTATATGAATTCCAATTCTTTCAGAGCATTACATGTTTTCTGAGTTTTTTTTTTTTGTTGTTGTTGTTGTTGTGGTGGTTGTTGTTGCTGTTGTTTGTTTGTTCTAAGAGATTTACATATAATGTAAAGTCATTTATACGATGGGAAAATTTGATCTACATTACGCCCCCTTTTTCTTATGCTTTGGTATTTTCCTAATAAAATAAACAAATGTATAATATGTTGTTCTTTACAATTCATATTTTCTGTATAAAAAAGCACATCAAATATACAAATTTTCATCATAGGCCTTTACTCCATTTTTCTGTTAATATACAATTCCACATCCTTTCAAAATAATCTTGATTAAATACAATGGGAAAAGAAGTTTTTTTTTTTCTTGACCACAAAATTCACAGGTATATGAAATATTAAGCTTAAATCTTTCCAAAATATGTTTAGCAGGATAAATTCTATTAAGTATTTTGTAAGACACTTCCTTAATTTTGTTAATAATACAGAACTTTCCAATTTCCATGCTTTAACCCAAAAGATATTACTAAATGAAGAAGACCAAAAAAATCTTGCTGTAGGTAAAGACAGAGAACAAAGAGCATTCTTTATGGGCTAGGTCTAGGGCTGGGCCGCAACAGAAACAACTCTTAGACATGGGCTTAGTTTACGGGAATTTATTACAATAAAGAAAATTGAAAGAAAGTAAACAGGGCAAACTTCAGGTTCCGTCAAGGCCAAAACAATAAACAAAACCCCAATCTCAGCCATCCCTCTTTCTAACCTTATCAAAAGAAAAGAAAAGAAAATACAGAAATTAACTTCCCTAACCTGATGCTTTAAACAAAGACAAAGAAATTAGCAAACAAAATAAATGGCATCAGAACCCTACAACTTCAATCCGATCGCTTAAACCACTTCAGGAGGTGGTCTGAGATGCATTCCAGATGAAACTGGACAAGTGTAAATGCATCTGAATTTTGAAACCACATATGTACATTTTTCCTCCCAAAATGTTAAAAAATAAATGTGTGAGCATCTATATGACGTCATAGCCAGATATGACAGTGCGCTCTCTCCTGCTGTGGTCTTTGATCATATGAAACCATATTGAATTATGCTGTGTTAAATATTTTTTTTTTTTTTTTTTTTCATGCTTTTTAGTGACAGTGGACAGCAGAGATTGAAAAAACTGTGAGGAAACTGTTGGGTGGAGAGCAGGATCAGCAAAGGACCCTGGGTCGGGATTCAAAAATAGGTCGGCCGGAGGCGCAGTTGCGCTATATGTCAGTGGGCTAACCACACAGCTAGAGGCACTGACATTAAATAAGTTTTAATCCAATTCAGTTTAAGTACTTCACCCATTGATTCAAATTCAGCGGCTTTCAGACCTCCATTTTTATATTCTTTAATCATATGAGATTTTTAATATAGTGAGTTTTTCCAAGAGAGTATGTTATGCCTCATCTAGGGTGAAGGTGCAACCTGAAAGAGTGCAAAGACACGGAGGAGTTTGAAAAGCAAATGAACAATAATTTAATGAAAACAATGAGTTTTTACAACAGAAGTGGGTGACTTCAGGAGATGATAAGGCAAAAATAACAAACAGAAAACAACTAATATTTTAACCCTCCAAATTCCCTAGTTTACAAAAGAAGAGAAAAGAAAAGAAAAAGAAAAGAAAAGACAATTACTTCCCAAACTCCCTGTACAAGAAACAATCAACAAAAGGTTTCAACAAAAATGGCGTCAGTCTCCCTACTTCCTCAAGAATACTATTATTTACAATAAGCAAACAAGTCCAAACAGGGGCAATCCAAAATCAAAGTCAAACAGGCGGTAGTCAGGATTACAAATAGTTGGCGAATGCACTAACAAACAGCAATCTCTCACAGTTAAAAACTCAAAAGAACACACACAGAATCTCAGTCTTACTAACACATGCTTACAACTAACTAACAGAGCGATGAAAAGCAAACACAGAAAATGAGCACAAAAGCTGAAGCAGGAAGTGATGATGAGATCTTTTATAGGCAGCCGGGAGTCAGCTAACCAGGCAGGGCCTGGCGCCAGTTAGATTACAGGAACCAATCAGACGTCATCCTGCACAGAAACACACATACAACACTTCCCAAAAACAGAACAAAACACAAATAAAACATAAGGGACGTAACAACCCTTAGGAAAAAGAAGTTTATTCAAGTGTGCTATTAGTATACTTCTTTTAAACTAAAAATAGGCAAGTATACTTTCAGTCTACTTCTTATGTACTTCTCAGAAATGTGCTTTATATACTTCTCAGAAATATACTTAAAATGACATTTAAGTATACTTGACTTATACTTACAAAAAGTCTAAATGTATTTGAGACATACTTGTGCTCTGAGAATCCGTGTTTTCATTGTTATACATGAGAGATGCTATTACACATTTTCTGTACAGAATTTCCAAAACACAAGTCAAGAAGAAACCAAAACAGATCCTTCTACACTGTAAAAAATGCAAATACATATTTTCCATTTTACGAAACATTTTGTCTCAAATACTAAAAAATGCCATTTTCTTAAAAAAACTAAACACCCTTGTCGACCAATAAAATTACGCAAATGTTGTCCTAACTAGCCAAACACAGTTGTCTTAATGTTTTGCATGTTCAAATATTCATACAACAAAATATATACAAATTAATACCTAAACAGGGACATAGTAGTATACTTGAAGTATGTAATAAAGTTCACTTAAAGAAAACTTATGAGTATACCTGCAGTATAAAACTACTAATTTAGTAGTTCACTGAGACTGTACTTCAAAGTGTACTAAAATGCATAAAAAGTATTTAATTAGTAAACTATCAGTATACCTATTAGTTCACTTTTAGTATACTTGCAGTACAAACTGAAAACATAGATGTAAACTAGTTGTGTACTCAATGTTTACTACTGTTATATTTAAAGTATACTTAAAAGTATACTTTTATATACTAGAAAGTGGGCCAATTTAGTCCCAAGGAGTATTAAAGTAGTACACTGAAAAGTATACTACTAGTATGCTGATATTTGTATACTTACTATATAAAGTATACTTACAATTAGACTTGAACTTTACTTGAACTTTACTTAATAAAATAAACTTGAAGTATACTTCTTTTTGGTAAGGGAAAGTAACATGGGTAAATATGGGTAAATTAGTTTAGCTATTCCTTCTGCTTTGGTTCTAGTTCATATTCTGCCCATAATAGACAGATCTTTCTGTGATCAAGATATTTTTTTTTGTACCTTCAATTCTCTCTTTTATGTTTACTGTGAAAAAATAACAAGAAAATAAAGTAAAAGTCAAGTAAACTAAACAGTCAAAACAAAAAGTTTAGGCTAATAAATAACTGAATCAAAAAATTCCAAGCAATACAAGACAAGAAAGACTAATGAACAACCAAAGAAAAAATTACAAGTAAATATAAGCTGGATAACTGAAGTTAAAAAAACAAACAAACAAACAAACAAACAAATCAAGTGCAAAAACTGAAGCAAGGATACACAATCACAGCAAATAACAGGACAAGAATGAAATATAGCACAGCAACTCATTAACTCTCTCTATGGCACAAGACAAACCAGCAAGCATAAGAAGAAACACAGCACAATATAAAGGCAGGAAAGTACACAAAGGCCAGGTGAATTAAAGTAATGAGGACAAGACAAGGGCTAAACAAGAGGGTACGGCCAAGGGAAACAAGGAGGTGGGACCACAGGAACAAATTCCTTTTAATTGAGGATGGTTAACAACTAAATAAGCTAACATTTGCGTGCATAATATAAACAGTTTTGAAGAAATTGGACAACCTGTCTAATTCCACTTAAAACTTAAAAGTCCAGGAGTCATACATGGATTAAGGGATGTATAACTATAAATGTTATTATAGAACATTTTAATAACCTTGCAAAACCCTTCTCCAAAACCAAAAATTCTAAGCGGTGTAAATATAAATTCATGCTCCACAATATGAAATGTTTTTTTAAAAATCTGTAAATAAAATAAGGCTGATTGTATAAGTGTAATGGTGTGAGTGAGACGAGAGGCGAGCAGATCCATTTGCAAGCTTTTATTGATGGGATGAGGCAAAGACATGGTCGAGAAACAGGCAGGGTCAACACAACAACAAACAGGTATGTTAGGGCGAAGCACAATAGAAGTCCGTGAAACTGGCGAGGGTCGATCCGTGGCGAACGTAATCCGTGAAGGAGCGAGACGAGAGAATAATCCAAGAAACGAGCTACAGTCCAGTAGGCAGGCGGCGAGACAATCGAGACGAGATGGCCAGGTGAGAAAGCTAAACAAGGGGAACTAGGAAACTAGGGAACAAGGGAACTAGGAACGATAACAATGGTAATCACAACAACAATACTCATCACAATACTCCGTGATCTGCATGGGGAAAGACCGGGGCTTAAAATGAGACATGGCGAGGCTCTGGACAGATAGACGAGACATGACGGGGCTCTGGAAGGTCAGATGAGACGTGACTTGGCTCTAGACGGACAGATGAGACATGACAAGGCACTGGGTGGTCTGACGAGACGTGACGAGGCACTGGGCGGTCTGACGAGACGTGGCGCGGCTCTGGGTGGTCAGACGAGACATGACCTGACTCTGGGCCATCAGGCGGGATGTGACTTGACTCTGGGCTGTCAGGCGGGACGTGACTTGACTCATGAAGATCAGCTGTGGCTTGACCAGGCTCATGGAGATCTGCAGTGACTTGACTTGGCTTATGAGGACCAGTAGTGACTTGACCTGATTCATGGAGATCAGCAGTGACTTGACCTGACACGTGAAGACCAGCGGTGACTTGACTTGGCCTGTGAAGATTGGCAGTGACTTGACTTAACTCATGGAGATCAGCAGTGACTTGGCCTGGTTTGTGAAGTTTAGTAATGACTTGACTAGACTCATGGAGATCAGCGGTGACTTGACGACTCATGGAGATCAGAAGTGACTTGATCTGACACGTGAAGACCAGCAGAGACTTGACTTGGCTCAGGAACAATGGTTCTTACTTGACTTTGCTCAGGAATGACAGCTTTGACCTTGCTTGACTCAGGAACAACAGCTCTGACTTGGCTTGACTCAGGAATGACGGCTTTGACCGTGCTTGACTCGGGAACCACGGCGGTAACTTAGCCTGACTCAGGAACCACGGCTGTGACCTTGCTTGGCTCAGGAACCACGGCTGTGACTTTGCTTGACTCAGGAACCTCGGCTATGACCTTGCTTGACTCAGGAACCACGGCTGTGACTTGACTGGATTTAGGAAGAGCGGCTCTGACTTGACTTGACACAGGAAACACAGCTTTAACTTGACTTGCCTTAGGCAGAGCAGCTCTGACTTGACGCAGAAAACACAGCTCTAACTTGACTTCACACTGGAACAGCAGCTGTAGCTTGACTTGACTCTGGAACAACAGCTGCGACTTGACTGGACTCGGAAACTTGACTCAGGAAACGGAGCTGCAACTTGACTTGACTTGGAAACTTGACTTGACTCAGGAAACGCAGCTGTAATTTGACTGGACTCAGGAAACACAGCTGCAACTTGACTGGACTTGGAAACTTGACTCAGGAAACACAGCTGCAACTTTACTTGACTCAGGAAACACAGCTGCAACTTGACTGGACTCAAGAAATGCAGCTGTAACTTGACTGGACTCAGGAACTTGACTTGAACCAGGAAACGCAGCTGCAACTTGACTTGACTCAGGAGCGGCAGCTGTGACGTAACGGAGCTCCGTGCTTGCCACCATTTTGTAAACGGGCTCCGCCGTTGCCGCCATCTTGTGCGTGCGCACCGGCGCGGCCGCCATCTTGCAAGCAGGCACCGCTGTAGCCGCCATTTTGTGCACGGGCTCGGCCATCGCCGCCATGGTGTAAACACGCTCCGCCGCGGCCGCCATCATTGGGATGTCGCGTTCCTCATCTGCGACACCCACAGTGAAAGATGAGCCCACAGTCAACAGAGCAAAGTCCATAAAAGCAGCTAGCGATGACCGCGGACCCTTGCGTCTCAGCCTTGCCTTTAGTGGTTCATTTAAGCCATCACAAAAAATTTAAATTATTATACAGTCCGGGAGGGTGGAATGGTTTGCGATAGCTAGAAATTCACACGTGTTGTTCTAGTGTACGTGGTCCTTGTTTTAATTGGAGTAGTATTTTTGTAGTGTCCATACCTGTAGATTGTCCGGGTGAAAAGCTGCTGGATCCTTGAGTGACGGAGTATTCTGTAACGGTGTGAGTGAGACGAGAGGCGAGCAGATCCATTTGCAAGCTTTTATTGATGGGACGAGGCAAAGACATAGTCGAGAAACAGGCAGGGTCAACACAACAACAAACAGGTATGTTAGGGCGAGGCACAATAGAAGTCCGTGAAACTGGCGAGGGTCGATCCGTGGCGAACGTAATCCGTGAAGGGGCAAGACGAGAGAATAATCCAAGAAACAAGCTAGAGTCCAGTAGGCAGGCAGCGAGACAATTGAGATGAGAATGCCAGGCTAGAAAGCTAAACAAGGAGAACTAGGAAACTAGGGAACAAGAGAACTAGGAACGATAACAATGGTAATCACAACAACAATACTCATCACAATACTCCGTGATCTGCATGGGGAAAGACCGGGGCTTTTATAGCGCCGCTGATTGGTCACAGGTGTTGACCGAATCAGCGCGCTGAATGACGGGGAATGTAGTCCGGGGTGTGGTGCAACAGTCTGAGTGTTGTGACGGTGAGAGCGACATCTGGTGGTGAGCGGACCGCAAGTCACCGACCATATTCATGACAATAAGCGATTTAGTCAATCATCGCCAGGGGTCCGTTCTTCGTACGTCGCTAACTTAGTTAGCTGGATTTCATTGTTGATGATTTGTCATGATCTTGCATTGTTTGGTTCTTCAACGCTGTCATAGCAATGGGTTGGTAAGCTTAAACCTGCTTGGGAGCAGGCTTATTTCATGTGAACAGGATTAGATCGCGGCTTTATAAGAGGTATTTATGGAAGTGATACGGGCTATAAGTCTGTTGCACTTGCAGCCATGTCTTGCCCGTATTTACAAGAGCAAATTGTTGTGGAAGGCGTGACTCAACTAGAATTTTTTTTTTTTTTTTTAGAATGTTCTCTGAACATTATGCTATGTTCTTGTCATGTTTTGAGCAGCAAGTTTTATTTTACTTCTCAGAATATTCTCCTAAAAGGCAGGATAACTTTCTTTAAAAACATTCTACAAATGTTTATTGATAGCATAGTTAGAACATTATCCTCTAACATTCTAATAAAGATTTAATCAGGAAGCTTCCCATTGGACACTGGATGTGGACTCTAATATTGCTCAGATATCAAATTTTGGTTGAAAATAAAAACCCAACCTTTGTTTTATGAAACTACTACTTCATTAAATAACTTCAAAAACAGCATTACCAGCTTCACTTATTATAAACCAGATTGACTATTTCTGTCATACATTTACAAAAGGTTTTATTGAGATTAACCAAACTTTAGATGTCGAGGTCTGTTTGAACATAGTAGTTTGGTTTGATGTCACTGTTATGGTGATAAGCACTTGCCAAGAGGTAGAAGACAGAGAAGTTGAAGAAAAAGTCAAAGAGGCATAAACCATAGAAGAAGTTGAAGAGGCAGAAGCCATAGAAGTCGAAGAAAAAGTCGAAGAAGCAGAAGCCATAGAAGTCGAAGAAAAAGTCAATGTAGCTGAAGCCATAGAAGTCGAAGAAAAAGTCGAAGAAGCAGAAGCCATAGAAGTCGAAGAAAAAGTCGAAGAGGCAGAAGACATAGAAGTCGAAAAAAAAGTCGAAGAGGCAGAAGCCATAGAAGTCAAAGAAAAAAATAGAAGGGGCAGAAGCCATAGAAGTCGAAGAAAAAGTCGAAGAAGCAAAAGCCATAGAAGTCGAAGAAAAAAATCGAAGAGTCAGAAGACATAGAAGTAGAAGAAAAAGTCGAAGAGGCAGAAGACATAGAAGTCGAAGAAAAAGTCGAAGAAGCAGAAGCCATAGAAGTCGAAGAAGCAGAAGACATAGAAGTCAAAGAAAAAAATCGAAGAGTCAGAAGACAAAGAAGTAGAAGAAAAAGTCGAAGAGGCAGAAGACATAGAAGTTGAAGAAAAAGTCAATGTAGCTGAAGCCATAGAAGTCGAAGAAAAAGTCGAAGAAGCAGAAGCCATAGAAGTCGAAGAAAAAGTCGAAGAGGCAGAAGACATAGAAG